>NW_026883235.1:0-46146 GCF_032173495.1 Musca vetustissima | reverse complement strand
ATTTTGGCGCACACCACCCCATTTTTGGCATTTCCAGCATTGGACATCCCCCAAGTTTCTTTTCGGCAATTCCCAATAGACTCTTTGCTTCAATACATACCTCAGCGACTTCAATTCTGATACCGATTTACCCGACAGTAGAGATACAAATAAAGCCCTGTATCAATATCATTTTTTCTAGAGTAAGAAGTGGTAAATTTAGAGACGTCTTGCACCGTATCTGGAACTAACATATCTAGGTCTGCCTTAATATCATCAATTTGAGTTTCATGAAGAAGTCCGCGGAGAACTATGGTTTGTCGTTTCAACTCTTTTGGAGTATAAGAAAACGAGTCCAACTTTTTTTCTCGTAGAAGGCTCATTAATTCGGTGTGAACATTTGGATCTTGTAGATAAAGTTTGCTTTTGTGTCTGCTTTTATTAATAATTCTAAATTCGATGTTCCTAGCCTTTAAATCATTTAACAAACTATGCAAGTCTATGCCAAAAAGAAAAATAGGGGGACAGAACGATTTTCTATTCCTATCAGGTTTATCTACTACTTCTTTCAAAGGAGCAGGCCTATTATATGCTTTGTCAGATTTAATATCCAAATCACCTAATATGGAAAATCTGTTGCTTGACAGCACCAACTGTTCGGATGATTTTTTTGGAACATGAAGTCCAAAATTGGACATATCTACCTTAGGTTTTCTGGTAATAGTTGCAATTTTTCGTTTCTTTTGCACAAGTTGAAAATCTTCGTCTTCAGTCGGGATATTTTCCTCCTGATCCATATTGCACACCGTTTCTGCTGCAGTAGGTATTGCACGAATTTGCTCCGAGTTAGCATTCATTAAATTGTTGACGTCAATTGAAGGCAATTCTTCAATATTGGTTACAAGGGTAGTGGGTTTTGCATCGTTGCTTTTGGAAGCCATATGTGATGAGTCTGGCTGAACAATGTCTTCACCGCGATATCCCGCAATTCGATCATCAGATTCATTATCATTAAAACAAGCATCGTGCAAGAGCTTGCCAATAGTTGTCTTGGATTTCGCTTTTTTGCTAGCTTTATCGGGAGGAATATTCTCTGCAAGAACGCGAGCGTCCTTGCTCAATGGATAAATATTCATTTCCCAATCGCAATGAAAATTTGCTCAGAACAAAAATTCAATGAAAAAAAATTCAATTTTTATATTTTATTTTTTGACAAAAAACACACGTCCGTCTCGTTCAAAAGTTTGAAACTTTTTACTTGAAAGGAGTATTATGTGGTGTATGTGAATTTACTGACAATAAATGTGTAAATTGTGATCAATCAAAGCTGCGTTATGTGTGGCTCCTAAGTTCGCCTCTTCATTGAGATAGAAAGGTTAGTAGAATATAATATATATTTTTTTTGATTTTAAATACTTTTCTTTATTTCAGAGTGTGTGAGTGGTTCAGTAAATCACATAAAAACTGAAATATAAGGCGTAATATGAACTGGCCGTTATCATATGTTACAAATGGTTTTGTTCTGGTAACAATGAGAGATGGATTCTATTACTATTCTTTATTAATGGAATGACAATATCACAAAGAGTAGATTTAGAGAATACATCGTTGAAAATGGTTAAAAAGATCTGTGTGAAGTGCAGGTGTTCATATTGTTTTGTTATTGGAGAACTAATGTCGGATTGTCTTTACCACAACTAGGAGACGTCCAGCCAAGGTAAATGGGTATATGATTTTTGTGGAAGATGTGGAAACATTTCTGAATTTCCCACGATAATATGGAAATTATTGAATTATTCCCAATATATTGCGAAATTCATATAGATGCCTTACTTCATAGGAATAGTATACCTTTATGACGATTGTCTAGTTCAGTCAGCCATTGCCCAGATGAAGTATTAGGCATGTTCTCCAAGTGGTTTTATATACACGTCTTAGATCTGTGTTCGCTTATATATGAATACCCCCATTTTCAATAAATTAATACTACGGGAAGTTTTGTCATTCTACTTGGATGTATGTTTTTAAATTTTGCAAAATATATATGTTTTTTGTTATTGCCTTTTAAAATCGCTATTTTGGGATATTTTTAGGGCATAAAATCTTCAAATTTGTACCATAGATAACTCTTTTAATACTAATTAAAAAAAAAACAAATATCTTTTGCAGTGAAAGCTATTTTTCTTGAGATATGATATGAGATATTAATAAATGTATTTGAAAGTACCTCTTAGACCTAAACCTACTAGTGACTACATTATTTCTAAACACGGATAGAATTTTCTATTGAGTGTTTTAAATATTCGGCTTTCTATAAACTCTCGAAAAATTGGGTGATATGAGTTATTTACCATATCGCTCATTTGTCAGTGTTCGCAAAAAAACGGTACACTATCGTAGTGTACCGTACCAGGAACACAAACACTAAAAAAAATTTAGAGTTAGTGTTCCGGTACACAAACATTAAAAAATATTTTAGTGTTACTGTTCCGGAGCACAACGAAATTCGTAGTGTACCGCTGTCGGAGCACTAAAAATCGTAGTGTAACGCGGTCGGAGCACTAAAAATCGTAGTGTACCGCGGTCGGAACACAAAAAATCGTAGTGTTCCATTTGGCGGAACACTAAAAATCGTAGTGATCCACTTGGCGGAACACTAAAAATCGTAGTGATCCACTTGGCGGAACACTTAAAATAATAGTGTTCCATTTGTCGAAAAACAAAATGATGTATTTATCTTTTATTTTAGTATGAATAAAATTTATATTTGTATTGCTTTTCAATATATTTAATAAATACAATATCTTTTTATATTTGTATTTGTTTATATTTTATTAAAAAATGGTAATATTATATTAACATCAACAGTTTAACATAATAACTATTTTGTAACTAAAAAAAGGCGTCTAGTGACGGCCAACTCATAACTGAAAATTCCATTGAATTGCATTTTGGGTTATAATCGATTGCGCTCATCGGAAATATGAAATTCGGCTTTTATATGGTACCTGTATGTGGTCTTGTAATAATTATCCCAAAATCATAAAACTACTTTTTTCATATCCGCGTAACTTGTACACTTATTTTCATGAATAAGCAGGTAATAATTATGTTGATTGTGTGCCAATCATCAAATTTTGAATATTTTTGATAAAATTTCCTAAAAGTACGAATCATAGATGCAGGTATAATTTTTTTAAGAAAAAAAAAATTTCATACCAACATTTTACAAGGAGATCTCCTAATTTTATGGGAAAAATCGTGTTCGTTCTGTAAATTAATGAAAATTTTATCCAAAGCTGTATAATTTTGTCACAAAAACTGGCCAAAATACCTAAATTTTGTAATTGCAAATAAAGTTATATTCATTTTTATTTTTTATTATTTGATCTCATTTTACCTCAAAAAACAAAACCACTACCAGTACAGTTCAAGTAAGTGAAACGCTACGATTTGTATTGTTCCGACCAGTGGAACACTACGATTTTTAGTGTTCCGAACAGTGGAACACTAACATTTTTAGTGTTCCGACCAGTGGAACACAACGATTTTTAATGTACCGCAGTCGGTACAATACGATTTTTTAGTGTACCACTGCCGGTACACTACGATTTTTAGTGTACCGCTGTCGGTACACTACGATTTTTTAGTGTACCGCAGTTGGTACGCTAAGATTTTCGTTGTGCTCCGGAACAGTAACGTTAAAAATATTTTTAGTGTTTGTGTACCGGTACAGTACGTTATTTTAGTGTACCTATCCACCTTGGTACGGTACAGAACACTATGGAACGGTACCATAATGTTTATTTTCGAACGCTGTCATTTGCTGCAAGAGAGGCATAACACAAAAAACGTGATTTTCGAGTTAATGATGCACGATTGTTCGCTATAATGTTGCGTAAAAATGCATATGAATATCTCTTACACTCTCTAATTGAGAAGCTGTAGAAGTTCCTTTGTCCCATATAAAGTGTGAGTAAATTGAAAACTTAAAACGGATTTTCTGCAAAGTCGTTTTTTTAGTTATGCCTGACTTGCAGGAAATGAGCGATGTATTAAAATTCCCTTTTTTGCGTGAATAATGTCCGTCCATATGTTTTTGTAACAATGTACAACTCCCATTTCTTATCCAATTACCATGAAACCATCATCTTTTGGCTCAAGGGCTAAACTTATTGAAAAAGAAATTGGTTAAATATAGCAAAAAAATACACAAAATTTCATGTAAATTGTGCGTCAGAGACGTTACATTTAAGGGGACCACCATTCTTCAATCCAATTTTTTATGATTTCCAACCGGCTGGCAAATAGACGTGCATTACTTTGAAGACTTGTAACTTTGTGCATACTCACCTGGAGGCTTAAAGGATGAGAAAATCAATTGACGTAATTTTCTTGTTGTTGTATTTGTAATTAACGAACTGGCATGAACTGGGATTATTAACATTTCAAAAAAGTGAACAAAATGGCGGACATATGAAATTTAATTTTTTAAAAAAGTCCTTATTATCGAATACAAATAGAATAAGAAAATATGGAAAATATATTTATCCTATAATGTATTTTTTGCGTATTTACAGTCTTAGTAGTAGTTTTTTTAATAATATTACTTAAACCATATTTACAGCGATATATGTGAATTTTATAATAATATTTCTTAAGCCTATCCAAAGCTATAAATGTGATATATTAAGGATAGTAATCACTATGAATATTTTTAGAATATATCCAGAAAAAATACAGGATTATAGATTTTATACTAATTATATGGCTTCCGTTGGATTTATATTATTATCGGCCATTGCATAGATCGCATGACAGACACCCCAGCATTAGGTGGATCACTTTTGGAAGGTAGAGACCCAGACCTCTGAGGTAGATATTAAAAGAAGAAAAAAATATAAATGGGGTCTTTCTTTGAATTCTTTGCCTTCACGTATTTAAGTACAATTAAATAACAAAATTTTCGAATTTGGCTTTACCAGAAATTCCCATAATTAATGGTCAGAATAAAATTCTATGTCGATTTATACGTTTTCGTCTGTCTGTTGAAATCACAATAAAGATCGCTATATTGGAAGTAGAGTTTTAAAATTTTGCTCTGGCATTGCTACGACTCCTAAGATGGTTGGCAAAGGGGTATATCAGTCCACGTTTTCGTAGAGTTCCCTGAAACATTCAATATTATGGAGATTTTTACACGCTTTTCAAACGAATTGACTGTAATTTGCAATTTTTGGTTTGGTACTGTTCAATATTCTGTATTTTTATGGTTTTGGGCACATGTTTTCATTGAGTAGAAAATGTTCCTACTAAAGATTATCAACATCGGCCCATGTTTCCGAGTAGTCCCAATTGGCACCAATTTGATTTTCAAGGGTTCTCACGGGGCATCAAATCTTCCTACTAAACCCGACCAAACAACGTTATTTTGGGGAGCTCGAGCACGTGTTTAATTTTATATTTTGAATTTCCATTGTGTAAAAAATCTCCCTACAAGAAATGATCAATATTGGCCCAAGTTTTTGGGTAGCACTATAAAATGGTACACTCATTATTCGGTATTCAGTTTATATTATTTTTATTGGGTTGGTTCCTATTTTCGGATTTAGCATTGGAATATTTTAGAAATATTTTGCAAAAATTTCATAACTACTCCTATTTGGGTGTCAAGCCATAGAATTTTTCGTCCACAATTTAGTATAGAACCATTAAACATTCCACGTTCATAGAGGGTAAATTCTTATAGATACTGGATCATATTTTGATAAGGCCCGGTCCCGTTTTATTTTGAAGGTCTTAGCCGCTTTTTCCAAGCAAAGGGACTGACATTTGATTTCACAAATTTAATCCATTGTATGAGGAAACAAGAGATGTAGACCGATATACCTTACCTTAAGACTACGTTCACTGAAAATTGCATTATGTTTATCTCATTATCGGCTTCATATGAGATAAACACATTTTTAAGATTTAAATTCTTTATAGGAGTGGTAACCGAAGGACTATGTCGATGCAATTACCTCCGGAGTCGATCTTTACTTGGTATAATTATTACGATGTGAGATCTTTGGACCACTTTGGTTTCTTCATTAGCTTGGTATGAAATTTTAAAGTTTTCAAAATATTTTTCACTTGTGGCGAAGGTACCAGTAGAAGCGGTGGGTTGAGCAATAATGCGATTAGAGCGAATATTTGTTATTAGTTTCCTATTTCGAGAATTAGGCTTATGGCCGAGAGTATATAAATATAAATATAGTATATATTTGTGCTGTTGAATCTTCCAATATTTTGTAATTATTTTTTGGAATCATTAGTTTCAATGTTTTCGAATTATACATAGAAATTTTGAAATCATGAACTGGAAAATATTGTGTCTTTGGCTAGGAATTTCAAAAAGAATTCCTCCAATATTTTTTGATATCTCTGAAACTCAAAAAGTTGATGGTCCCCATAGTCCATTTATAGGGTATATATTTTCGAACAGTGTAAAACACTTCAATATTGAAAATAATTGCATTGTCAGCTTTTTATATGTTCTCTTCTTCTTCGTCGTCGTTGTTTTTTTTTTGCAGTTTTCGCTACGCTTTTTTGGTTGTTAGTTTTTAGGATAGTAGTTGTAGTTACAAAAGAAAATTTCTAACTAACAAAGTGTGAAATATTTCACCAAAAAGTTGTTCCTGCGAAATTTCCTTTTCTTTAGCGTTAGGTCTTTTACATTGGCATTGATGCTCTCCACTTATGTCCGCTACCCCCGTGTCACTAATGCAGAATAATTTGTTTGTTGGAAATTTGGTTACACGTTTTATTTCTTTGTGATTGTTTAAGTGGAATTGTGCGATTGTGTCTGTGTGTTTGTATGTGGACTGGGCTGGATTTTCTATTCTGATTTTTTTTGTTCTAAAGTTTTGAACACGTGTAGTTTTGCTGCCAAACAGAAGTCATCTATTCCGAAATGAGTTTTTGGTTGGATAAGATGGTTAGTTTTTTAGGTGTGCGTGTGTCTTTTTTTGAGAAATTGTTTTTTTATTTTTTGTGTTTTTTGTTCTTTGAAGAAAATTTAATTGTAATTTGTCTCTTTCACAAAGTTTGAAATCTTTTGCTATGGATTTTTTTTTTTAATAAATAGGTTTTTGTGTTTTTAGTGGGGATTTAAAGACTTTGTAGCGGAAAACACGTGTCTTAATCCTTAATGAGAAAAAGAATTTGTAATAAGGCCATTTCAAACAATTTCTATAAGCCAACTTAGAGATCGCTATTTTTTGTCATGGCTCCTGAAATTTACAAAAAAAAAAAAATAATTTAATTTGAAAATATCATTGAATCCATAAACAACTTCTTTTTCGTCCCCAAATTAACTACATATTACACAAATAACTTCAAATGTTATAAAATCGAAAACCTTGTCAGCTATTTAATAAACTTCACATTATCACAACACTTACACAATGTTTGTAAATGACTCAATTCATTTTAAATTTTATATTAAATATTTAATTATGTTTCATATTCAATTAAGTTGTGTTTTTTTTTCAGGTATATAGGTATTTCAGTTTCAATAAATTTTTTTCGTGTCCAATTCCGAGTCAGACAAAATGGTTCCGTTTCTGGTACAAATGTCGCAGCAGCAAAAAACAAACATTTATACACACACACTCACAAAACGTTTTGAAGCGGAAGTAATAAAACAATGGCATAATTCAATATTGACATACACTTTAATAATATTATGTAAATTTTGTAATTGTTGCCAACAAAATGTCTGTTTTGTCGACATAATTATAATAAATGTTGGAACTGTGGGAATCGTGATTAAAAATCGGGAAGGAGTTCATCAGGGAAAAGTCATCAATGATATAAAACATTGAAAACATTGTATATCCTTAGCTTGATTTCTATAATCACAGATGTGAAATTATTATAAGTAGGAACTTAAAAATATCTAAAATCCGATTTTTTGAGGTAGGGGATGATAGACGGCTCAGATTCGCTTTAAAATGGCGAAGCCCTGGCTTATCTTGGTCCCTCTTTCATCTCAATTGTGGACACTGACCTCCCCGCGGTGTCACCTTGGATAACTGTTTTCATTGAAATAGTGAGCTGATATGTGCGGCGAGTTCACCCATAAGAACTATTAAAAAAGGGGTTGAGGCGTCGGGTTAGTTGCCCACACTCGGAAAATCCCTCCTACTATGAAATGGCAACGAAAAAGAAAACCTGACCCCCCTAATATTGACGACGCCCCGCAAACATATAAAGGACCACGATCTGCGAATCTGCACTTGGAATGTGTTGACCATCATCTCAACAACACGAAATTTTACACGGAATTTGATCTGGGCAACAAATATGAAAGCCTATCTTCGGGGTTGGCGTGATAAATGATCAATTTGTTTTTTTAATTCTATGGCGTCCTCAAAGACAATGTCTAGAGAAGTTCCGAACATATGAACGAAGATCTACAATACAGGCGCAGCATTCGCTTTGTCAGATGTGCTCTGGAAGTACAAAGCCGATATTATTGCCTTACAGGAAATGCGATGGAAAGGGATAGGCGTAAGTAAATCAGACGATTACGCCCTGTATTATAGCCTCCATGAAACGAGACATGAGTTTGGCTGCGGATTTATGATTAATAGGAGAATAAAAGACATCGCCTTCAGATTCGCCACAGTAGATGAGCGAATTGCTGTCATCCGCATAAAAGCGAAGTTCTTCTACATCAGTCTCATTTGCGCCCCAGGTCCGACGGAAGACAAAGATGAACGGACCAAAGATATATTATACGAGCGCCTAGAAACAGCATATGAGCGCTGCCGTAGCCATGGCATTAAAATTCTGCTATGGGATTAATGCAAAAATCGGAAGAGAAATATTTTTGGCCTACTATCGGAGAATTCAGCCTCCATGAAGAAACATCCGACAAAAGCATGAGGTTGATTGACTTCGCGGCATCAAAAGACATGGTAGTTAGCAGCATCACATGTAAGCATCTTGATATACACAAGGTCATCTGGATTTCTCCTGATCAATTAACGTCATATTAAGTCTGGTACGATCAAGAATGTCGCAATGATATTGAGTTGAAAAACGCAGCATATAGAAAAAATTATAGAGAATAACAAGAAAGAACAATAAAAACCTGAGGATGAGCAAATTGAAATATACAGGAGTCAGAATGAAGTCCGTAAAGTTTCCTAACGTGTAAAACACCAAACTGAAGGCTTTGGTGCAGGCACATCCTCCTGTAGAGATGAAGAAGAAAACCTGGTGACAAATACATACAGGGTGTTGAGGATCTGGAATGAGCATATTGCAAAGCTTCTGGAATCAAATAGTAACGATGAAGAAGATGCCACAGAACCAATAAGAGAAGACGGTATAGAATGTATATCACCTAACCTAGATGAGGTCAGAATAGCAATTAATCGGCTGAAGAATTATTAAGCAGTAGGAGCCGTACTATTCGAGGCCGGTGGTCAGATGCTGGTCAGGAGCATGCACCAGCTGATTAGTACAATTTGGCTAATGATTGGAACCTCAACATCCTGTGTCCCGTGTAAAAAGGTAACAAGACATGTGATAACTATAGGGGAATAAATCTCCTTCCCATCGCATATAAAGTGTTATCCAGTGTGCTGTGTGAACGACTGAAGCCAATGGTCAATGACATTATTGGACCATACCAATGCGGCTTCAGACCTGCCAAATCCACCATTGACCAGATTTTCACTCTGCGCCAAATCCTGGAAAAACCCACGAAAAACACATCGACACTTTCCACCTATTCGCGACTGTAAAGCCGCATTCGACAGCCCTATCCGTTCAGAGGTGTTCAAAGCCATGTCTGCGTTCGGCATTCCTGCAAAATTAATACGTCTATGCAGGATAACTTTCACTGGCAAAGGATCAGCATTTAAAGTCGGAAAGGACCTCTCGGAGCCCTTTAATACCGAACGAGGATTCAGACAAGATGACAGTTTGTCGTGTGACCTTTTTAACATCCTGCTGGAAAAGGTCATACACATGTCATTCGCCTACGTCGATGACATCGATATAATGGGTCGAACACTGAGAGCGGTAACATCCACCTTTGGATGAATTGAGGAGTCTGCCAAAGTTGGACTGACAGTAAATGGCGAGAAGACCAAGCCGATGACATCAACACGCAAGACGTCCAGTAGACTCGGACCAACTGTGGAACTTGAGAGGTAGTCAAAGATTTTATATACCTTGGTACCGCCATAAATAAAACGAATGACATCAGTTTTGAAATCCGGAGAAAAATAGTTTTGGCCAATAGATGCTACTATGGTCTAAGTAAGCAGTTGAGAAACAAGATCACCTCCGGCCAGACCTAACTCACACTTTACAAGACGCTAATACTACACGTGCTGGTGTATGGATCTGAATCATGGGTACTTGCACAACCACATGAGGCAGCTCTTGGAGTGTTTGAGAGAAAAATTATCCTAAATATCTATTGGGCGATCTGCGTCGATGGTGAATATCAGCGTCGATTCTCAGACATCGTTATTGTCAGACGTATCGAGCTGCAGCGAATGGATGAAGATGCCCCAGCTCAAAAGGCATATAAAAGCGAGCCTATTGATGGTTCATGCAGAAGGGAAGGCCACCAAATCGATGGAAAGGCCATATGGAAGACACTATTTCGAAACATGCTCTTCAAATTGGAAATGTTGGAAATGTCGGTCACCATGTCACCAGTTTCAATTTTATTCTCCGAACCCGTCCTGCGACTGTTCATTCCTCATATCTACGACATTGTGAATGATTAGCTGGACTTATATAGATCTAAATGCGAAATACGTTATAAATGCCGTAACATAGTCCGGAGAACGAGAAGGAATCTACACATTCAGGTCTTCTGCAAAACTTTCACTTACAGAAGCGATATTTTCAGCAGAACGAGTGAAACGGTTACAATATTTTTCTAACCGATTCCTTTAAATTTCTTCACAATTTTGCCACTTGCTTGCATAGATGGACGATCATGTAAACCACAATTTCACGACATGAGGCTGTGGCAGATTCACCATTTTTGTAGTAGGCTTTGATAATTGTATGCCTTTTGAGATAGTTAAGCGATCCATTATCGTCAATGTCAGGCTTTCAAATGAAAAGAGAAAACAACATGGTTTAAGAACTTAATTTGAAAGAAGTCGAATTTCAATCCCACACTTATACGAAATGGACAACCCTGAATATATCTCTCTAATTTTTGGTACAGCCACCATAAATTCGGCATTTTAGGGATTTTTCACGAATTGACTGTAATTTTGTATTTTTATGGAGTAGCAAATCTGTCTAACACATATCTATCCATCTTTTTGGTTAATCCCCATATAGTAATTCTTCCACAATCTCGCGAATGTCTTATTAAAATTTCAACAACCTTTGAAGATATAACCGATTTATTGTATGAACTTCAAGTGACGGCATGATAGCTTCCCAAACGCTTTAAACACTCTTTCCTATTTGCCAGCTTGGTTTTTGGTCGAAAATAGGCGATTTTCCAATAAATTAATTTCTTTTTCCGCCATTTTGCTAATTTTTGACCGAAGTCAAAGTCATATCTGAGCGAGATATGTATTCTTTTAGATTGCGTTGGAATTTCCTGATTCGGATGTTCCAGGGATCGGCAATCATGTCTGCCATAGAACAGAAAGATGGTTTCTCTAAAAAGAAAATTTCCTTACCCAAATTACCCATGTTAGGGGTATGTCCCATATAACGGTAACCCCTATTATTCGGTATTTTGAACACTATTTTTAAATCCAATTTCCAGTAATTTAATTTGTCTTCTTACCTAGTTGGCTCCAATTTGATATAAATATATGTCGTTCTTTGTATCCAACCCCTTTATAGGAATTTTATTGAACATAAGTGAATTTTACTGTCGGTGTTACTATTTTTTAGCGTTTTGAAGCGATATTCCGGGTGGCGTAGGGGATGATAGATACCAAGCAACGGCTCTTATTGGCTTTCACATGACAAAGCCCAGGCTTATCTTGGTGCCTCTTTCATATCAATTGTGGACCCTGGCCTCCGCGCGGTGTCACCTGGGGTAACTATTTTCATCACCCGTTGAAATAGTGAGCTGATATGTGCCGCGAATTTACCCATAATAACTATAAAAAATGGGTTAAGGTGTCGGGTTAATTGCCCACACTCGTAAAACCCTCCTACTATGAAAAATCAATGAAAAAGAAAACCAACCCCCCCCCCCCGCCATAAATAAAACGAATGACATCAGTTTTGAAATTCGGAGAAGGATTGTGATGGCCAACATATGCTACTATGGTCTAAGTAAGCAGTTTAGAAACAAGACCTCCTTCCGCCAGACCAAACAAGACCCTGATACTACCCGTGCTATTATATGGATCAGAAGCATCAAATGAAGCACGAGCTTTACAATTTATACGCGGACATCGACATAGTCAGTCGTATTGAGCTGCAGCGACTACGGTGGCTAGGCCATGTTGTGCGGATGAATGAGATGGTTCCCGTAGAAGGGGAAGGCCACGAATTAAATGGAAAGACCAAGTAGAAAACAACATCTTGGAACGTGGTCTTCCAAATTGGAAGACCGACGCGCTTGGAAATGTTTTTAAGCTCGGCTTATGGAACAGCCGTTCTGTAACAAGCCAGCTAAGTAAGTAAGTAATGTTATTCCGGTGTTTTGGTGGGTAAACAACATTTGCTACTCATGTTCAAAGGCCACATTTTCGATATGTTGACGTACTAGCCAAATTTTTACAACATGAGTGTCTCGGCATACATTTAGGATTGCTCTCATATAAATATCCCGATTGGTTTCAGATATTTTGTACGTCTACCTTTTAAATGATTTTTTTGGCCCCACTGTTTTGAATACCCAATTGTAATTTTTCTCTATTTGTGGTACTTCCATTTATATACGTATTAATGTCTGTGTAATTTGCAATTATATAATTCTATGACAAATAAAAATGCAATTATAATTGTGTTTTTTATAACTAAGGGAATGTTGCGAGAAAAAATAACAACAACGACGAAAAACGAGGTTAATATTAATAAAAATGCATAAATGAATGCGCTTCTGTGTAAAAAAACACAGAAACAAAAAAAAACCAAATATGTAACACTTTTTTGTACCATTTATTATTGTCTCTTTAAAATGTATGTATGTACAACACAAGTTAATTAAATGATTTAATCAAATCATCAACAACTTTAAATGAGGTGAACAAAAAACAGTTGCACACAAATACAAACACACCCACAATTGCTAAATAGATAATATTTATAACAATTTGTGGTACTAAGTATTTTTCAGACGACAAAAAAAATCAGAACCCAGAGAACATTTTCTAGGGGGTTTAGAACTGATAGAATTTTTAAAACAAAATAATTTAAAGAATTTTGAAATTCATACTTAGAATCAGGACCTTCTATACAAAAGCAGATAATCCCAGTGCATTTACAGCCGACCAAGCAAAGGACTAAGGGAGACTCATACCCTCTGGAAGAAGTATATCTCAATATTGACCTATTTTTATTTAATTTTCAAAAATTTCCTTAGTCTGTTTTTATACCCTTCACCACACTGTGGTACAGGGTATTATGTCTTTGTGCATATGTTTGTAACAGGCAAGAATAATCGAGATAGACCCATGCTTCCTTTTGAGAATATGCATAGAATCACTTTCTGAGTCGATTTATGCATGTCCGTCTGTCCATGTTAAATTGTAAACAAAGTACAGGTCGCATTTATGATCCGAATTGGATGAAATTTGGCACAGCTCATTTGTTTTGCCCAAGGACGAACCCTATTGAAATTGGGAAAAATCGGTTCAGATTTAGATATAGCTCCCATATATATTTTCGTCCGATTTATGGTAAATGGTGTACCAAAGTCCTTATACATCTTTCGATTTGCACGAAATTTGACATAGCGTACTCAATCGGTTCAGATTTAGATATAGCTCCCATATATATCTTCGTCCGACTTAAGGTAAATGGTGTACCAAAGTCCCCATATATATTTCGATTTGCACGAAATTTGGCATAGCTTACTGAATTAAATCTAGAATGATGTACGCAAAATTTCGCTCCCATATATATCTTCGTCCGATTTAATGTAAATGGTGTAGCATATATATCTCCCATATATATCTTCGTCCGATTTAAGGTAAATGGTGTAACAAAGTCCCTATATATCTTTCAGTTTGCACGAAATGTGGCAGAGCGAACTGAATTAAGTGTAGAATGATGTGTGCAAAGTTTCGTGAAAATCGGTTCAGATTTAGATGTAGCTCACATATATAGTTTTGTCCGATTTTATGTAAATGGAACACCAAAGTACCTATATAGCTTTTCATTTGAACGGAGTTTGGCACAGCGTACTGAATTAAGCCTAGAATGACGAGTGCTAAGTTTCGTGAAAATCGGTTCAGATTTAGATGCAGCTTTTTTTTTTTTTTGAAAATTTGCTTCACTGGGTTTCGAGAGTCCATCACATAAATTTTCATTAATTAAATTTATAAATTGAAACCTTCTAATAAACTAAATTACCTGCAGTTTATTTACCAACCAACCAACTATGCATTCATTCTAACACTCGACATTTAAATCTCGAATAATTCGAACACCAAAAACAAAAACTAAATACCCAACGAGAGTAATAAATTGCAAATGTCATGAAAATTAGTAGCTTCATTTTATCAAAACAGATGTTCATTTTGTATTAGCTGCGACAGCAGGACAAAACAATTTCCTATTTGCTTAATAAATTATTTAAAATATTCTAAATAAATATCGAACACTATATGTAATGTTTGGAAAACACAACACAAAACCAGTGAGCGGAGCAGTATAGTCGGATGGGGCCGACCATACGATACCCTACACAACTACCACGAAACTCAAATTTTCTGCGGAGGTTTACTTCGAGACTGGGCAATATTTCGTGATATTTGCACCCTTTTGCCCGATTAGAGTTAAATAGCACCTCTTCCTCACACTGACATATTTTTCGAATATTACGAGTATTCAGTACATCTATTGTCCAGATTCCCTTCACCGTGGGTTGTGTTGTGTTGTTCGGCTTTCATTTGAGGTCTATAGATCGACTCGAAAATAACACAAAAAATTAAGTTTTCGGTCCACCTCATTCCAAAATTATTATCTGATCATCACCGAAAATTATAGGCGTTGTCCTTGACCATAACTGGAACCTCATGGAACATTTCAAAGCGGTCAGCGCTATAGCTCCGCTCTCCAAAGTGATAATGGGTTACTAAATAATATACGAATACGGAGATACCTGTAAATATTTAGGTGTAACTCCCACATTCGAGCAGATACAACAATATAATTGGTCTTAATTTAAAGGTCAACCACTCCTGTTGGATATAATATCAACTTCTCGGGTATATGTCCTTCAGGGGTAAATATATACGCTATAGAATACAAAATTTGTAATTTTTCACACAAAAGTCAGGGTCCATTTGACCCGCTAAATATTGACCGATCTTTCTCCAAACAGGCATGCTTATTCTTTGGCCCGATCCGCTTCTCCATGCAAAATTTCACGATGTTCTGGCCATTATTGCGGCCTCTGGAGCTACCAGAAAAACCGACAAAAATTTAGTATTTGGTCCATTTCATCCCCTAAATATTAACCGATCTTTCCCAAAAACAATAGGGGTCTTCATTGGCCAGAACCCATCCTACATGCAAAATTTCGTGAAGATTGGTCCATAACTGTGGCCTGTATCGTGTTTACAAATTATAATGGACAGACGGACGGACGGACGGACGGACGGACGGACGGACACACATGTCTAGATCGACTCAGCTAGTCGAGATATGACGATCGGTATACTTAAAGGTGGGTCTAGGACCAATATTTCGCGGCGTTACAAACTTTTGGGGCTGCACAAAGCTATAATACCCTGACAACATAGTTGTGTAGGGTATAAAAAGAAAACAACAACAATAGTTAATTTATGTTTTAGAATTAAAAAATTGTAATAGAAACCAGTGAGCGGAGCAGTATAGTCGGACGGGCCGACCATATTATACCCTACACAACTACCACGGAACTCTAACTTTTGCGTATGTTTATTTCGAGCCTGATCAATATTTCGTGATTTTTGCACCCTCTTGACCGATTAGAGATTAACAGCACATCTTCCTTACAAATACATATTTTCCGAATATCTCAATATTCTGTTGTCTTGACCATACCTGGATTCTCAAGGAAAATTTCAAAGCGATGAGCGCTATATTTCCCTCCTCTATTGTGGTAATATGTTACTAAATAATATATGAATACGTAACCACCTGTAAATATTTACATGTAACTCCCACATCCGAGTACATACGACCATATAATTGATATCAGTTTAAAGGTGAACCACTCCTCTTGGATATACTATCAACTTCTTGGATCTATGTCCTTTAGGAGTAAATATATACGCTATAGAATACAAATTTTGTCATTTTTCACACAAAAGTCAGGGTTCATTTGACCCGCTAAATATTGACCGATTTTTATCAAGACAGGCATGCTTATTCTTTGGCCCGATCCCCGTCTCCATGCTAAATTTCACGATGTTCGGGCCATTATTGCGGCCTCTGGAGCGACCAGAAAAACCGACAAAAATTTAAAATTTCATCCCCTAAATATTAACCGATCTTTCCCAAAAACAATAGGGGTCTTCATTGGCCAGAACCCATCCTACATGCAAAATTTCGTGAAGATTGGTCCATAACTGTGGCCTGTATCGTGTTTACAAATTACAATGGACAGACGGACGGACGGACACACATGTCTAGATCGACTCAGCTAGTCGAGATATGACGATCGGTATACTTAAAGGTGGGACTAGGACCAATATTTCGCGGTGTTACAAATTTTGGGGGCTGCACAAAGTTATAATACCCTGACAACATAGTTGTGTAGGGTATAAAAAGCACAAAAAACTAAGTCTTCGGTCCAATAGATCCCAAAATTAATATCTGATCATCCCCGAAAATACTAGGCGTTGTCCTTGACCACAACTGGAAAATTTCAGAGCGACCAGTGCCATATTTCCGCCCTATTGTGTGGTAATGGGTTACTAAATAATATCTCAGTACGTAAGCACCTGTAAATATTTAAGTGTAACTCCCACATCTGAGTACGTACGGCCATATAATTGGTATCAATTTAAAGGTCAACCACTCCTCTTGGATATACAATCAACTTCTCGGGTCTTTGTCCTTCAGGGGCAAATATATAAGCAATAGAATACAAAATTTGTAATTTTTCACACAAAAGTCGGGGTCCATTTGACCCGCTAAATATTGACCGATCCTTACCAAAACAGGCATGCTTATTCTTTGGCCCGATCCCCTTCTCCATGTAAAATTTCGCGATGTTCGCGCCATAATTGCGGCCTCTGGAGCGACCAGAAAAACCGACAAAAATTTAGTATTTGGTCCATTTCATCCCCTAAATATTAACTGATCTTTATCAAAAACAATAGGGGTCTTCATTGGCCAGAACCCATCCTACATGCAAAATTTCGTGAAGTTTGGACCATAACTGTGGCCTGTATCGTGTTTACAAATTATAATGGACAGACGGACGGACGGACGGACGGACACACATGTCTAGATCGATTCAGCTAGTCGAGATATGACGATCGGTATACTTAAAGGTGGGTCTAGGACCAATATTTCGCGGCGTTACAAACTTTTGGGGCTGCACAAAGCTATAATACCCTGACAACATAGTTGTGTAGGGTATAAAAATACAACTTACTTAACTGGCTTGGTACAGAACGATTTTTCATAAGCCGAGCTTAAAAAAGATTTTCAAGCGCGTCGGTCTTGTGCGCTTCTCTTCCAATTTGAAAGATCACGTTCTAAGATGTTTTTTTCTACTTCGTCTTTCCGTCTAATTCGTGGCCTTCCCCTTCTACGGGAACCATCAGTAGGGTCGCTTTTGTATGCCTTTTGAGCTGGGTCATTCTCATTATTCTTTCGCACAACATTGCCTCCCACCGTAGTCGCTGCAGCTAATACGACTGACTATATCCATGTCCGTGTATAAATTGCAAAGCTCGTGGTTCAGTCGACGATAATAATCGATGCAGATCGGCCCATAGATCTTTCGGATAATTTTTCTTTCAAACACTCCGAGAGCAGCCTCATTTGCTTGCGCAAGTACCCATGCTTCAGATCCATATAACAGCATGGGTAGTATCAGCGTCTTGTAAGGTGTGAGTTTGGTCTGACGGGAGGTGGCCTTGTTTCTAAACTGCTTACTTAGACCATAGTAGCATCTGTTGGCCATCACAATCCTTCTCCGAATTTCAAAACTGATTTCATTCGTTTTATTTTAATTCATTCGTTTATATAAAATCCTTAACTACCTCGAAGCTGTAGTTCTCAAGTTCCACAGTTGGTCCGAGTCTACTGGACGTCTTGCGCGTTGATACCATCAGCTTGGTCTTCTCGCCGTTTACTGCCAGACCCACTTTGGCAGACTCCTTCTCAATTTGTTCAAAGGTGGCTGTTACCGCTCGCAATGTTCGACCCATTATGTCGATGTCATCGGCGTAGGCGAGTAACATGTGTTGTTTGGTGTTCAGAGTGTCATTTCCAGCAGAATGTTATAATGATCACACGACAAACCGCTAAACGGTGTTTAAAGCCGATTATAAAGCCGGTGTCGAATGCGGCTTTATAATCGACGAATAGGTGGTATGTGTCGATGTGTTTTTCGTGGGTCTTTTCCATGATTGGCGCAGAGTGAACATCTGGAGTATGGTGGATTTGCCAGGCCTGAAGCCGCATTGGTATGTTCCAATAATATCATTGACCATTGGCTTCAGTCGTTCTCACAGAACACTGGATAGCACTTTATATGCGATGGGAAGGAGACTTATTCCTCTATAGTTAGCACATGCCTTGTCTCCTTTTTTGTGCACGGGACACAGGATGCTGAGGTTCCAATCATTGGGCATGCATTCCTCTAGCCAAATTGTACTAATCAGCTGGTGCATGCTCCTGACCACCATCTGACCACCAGTCATGAATATTTCGGCTGGTAACCCATTGGCTCCTGCTGCTTTATTGTTCTTGAGCCGAATAATTGCTTTTATGACCTCATCTTGGCTAGGTGGTATACACTCTATACCATCACCTCTGATTGGTTCTGGGGTATCTTCTTCACCGCCACTATTTGATACCAGACGCTTTTCGAAATGCTCCTTCCAGATCCTCAACACGCTGTCTGTATCTGCCCCAGGTTTCCTTCTTCCTTTTGTTTCAGTTTGTAGGAAGTGGGCAATTCTTTGCCATTGTTTATATATTATATTATTATCGGGACAAGGAGTGCTTTCGTCAAGCAGTTGGGTAAGTTGAGCGAAGTAGGCTTTTGCTATCTGTTGTGTCTGCAGCTTTTCGACGTCGTATTGTGTTAGATCGCACCTTTGCTGCAACATTAAGAAGAGTGCCAAACTTGGCTGCTACAAGGTAGTGCTTCGAATCGATATTCGCTCCTCGGATCGATCGAACGTCTAATACACTGGATGAATGCCTTTCGTCTATCACAACGTGATCGATTTGATTTCCCGTTGCTTGATCAGGAGAAATCCAGGTGGCCTTGTGTATATCCAGATGTTTGAATCTGGTTCTTGTAACTACCATGTTTTTTTTGCTGCCGTGAAGTCAATCAACCTCATGACGTTGTCGGATGTTTCTTCATGAAGGCTGTATTTTCCGACGGTAGGGCCAAAAATATTTTCCCTTCCGATTTTTGCATTCAAATCTCCTAGTCTCCCCTGGAGACGATGTCTTTTATTCCCCTGTTGATCATAACTCCGCAGCCAAATTCATGTAACGTTTCATGGCAGCTATAATACAGTGCGTAATAGTCTGATTTACTTACGTCTGTCCTTTCCATCGCATTTCCTGAGACACTAATATCGGTTTTGTACTTCTTGAGTACATCCGCCAAAGCGAAAACTGCGCCTGTTCTCTACAACTTGCGCACATTTAAGTGCAGATTCGCAGATCGTGGTCCTTTATACGTTTGCCGGGGTCATCAACATTAGGGGGTTTGGTTTTCTTTTCCTTTTCTTTTTAATAGTAGGAGGGGTTTTCCGAGTGTGGGCAACTAATCCGACGCCTCAACCCATTTTTTAATAGTTCTTATGGGTGAACTCGCGGCACATATCCGCTCACTATTTCAAGGGGTGATTCAAATAGCTACCCCAGGTGACACCGCGGGGAGTGTCCATAATTGAGATGAAAGAGGGACCAAGATAAGCCTGGACTTCGCCATTTTAAAGCCAATCAGAGCCATTGCATGGTACATACCATCCCCTAAGCTACTTTATAAAATATTCTTTGAATAATCCATGCTTTGGCAAGTCCTTTAAAAAATATTCATTAAATAATCCACACTTTGACAAGTCCTTTAAAAAATATTCTTTCAAAAATCTACGCCTTGATGAGCCTTGGAAAAAATGCTTTAAAAAATCTACCCCTATGGAAGGTCCTTTAA
This sequence comes from Musca vetustissima, assembly GCF_032173495.1. Taxonomy (NCBI): domain Eukaryota; kingdom Metazoa; phylum Arthropoda; class Insecta; order Diptera; family Muscidae; genus Musca; species Musca vetustissima. The sequence goes on along the minus strand of NW_026883235.1, from coordinate 25,601 downwards.
AAAATATTCTTTGGCGAGTCCTTTAAAAAATATTATTTAAATTATCCACGCCTAGGAGAATCCTTTAAAAATATTGTTTAAATAATCCACGCCTAGGAGAGTCCTTTAAAAATTATACTTTAAATAATCCACGCCTTGGATAGGCCTTGAAAAAATATTCTTTAAATAATCCACGCCTTGGATAGGCCTTGAAAAAATATTCTTTAAATAATCCACGCCTTGGATAGGCCTTGAAAAAATATTCTTTAAATAATCCACGCCTTGGCAAGTCCTTTAAAAAATATTCTTTAAATAATCCACGCCTTGGCAAGTCCTTTAAAAAATATTCTTTAAATAATCCACGCCTAGGAGAATCCTTTAAAATACTGTTTAAATAATCCACGCCTAGGAGAGTCCTTTAAAAATATTCTTTAAATAATCCACGCCTTGGATAGGCCTTGAAAAAATATTCTTTAAATAATCCACGCCTTGGATAGTCCTTTAAAAAATATTCTTTAAAAAATCCACGCCTGTGGAAGTCCTTTAAAAAATATTCTTTAAAAAATCCACGCCTGTGGAAGTCCTTTAAAAAATATTCTTTAAAAAATCCACGCCTTGGCAAGTCCTTTAAAAAATATTCTTTAAATAATCCACGCCTTGGCAAGTCCTATAAAAAATATTCTTTAAATAATCCACGCCTTGGATAGGCCTTGAAAAAATATTCTTTAAATAATCCACGCCTTGGATAGGCCTTGAAAAAATATTCTTTAAATAATCCACGCCTTGGATAGGCCTTGAAAAAATATTCTTTAAATAATCCACGCCTTGGCAAGTCCTTTAAAAAATATTCTTTAAATAATCCACGCCTTGGCAAGTCCTTTAAAAAATATTCTTTAAATAATCCACGCTTTGGCAAGTCCTTTAAAAAGTATTCTTTAAATAATCTACGCCTTGGTAAGTCCTTTAAAAATTATTCTTTAAAAAATCCACGCTTTGGAAAGACCTTTAAAAATAATCTTTTAATAAAACACACCAACGAGAGTCCTTTGAAAATCGTCCTTAAAAAAATCCACGTATTTAATGTCCTTATTTAAATAATTAAAATGTTATAACAAAATCCAACAAATTTGAATTTTAAAATTTTATTCCGAACATATCTACCACAACTGCATTTGCTCGTATCCTCTTGAAATGTCCCACTTAATTTAATGCATTTTTAATTCGAAATATTTATAATCATTTATTATTGTACTTTTAGTTTAATTTTACAAAAATTGGGTTAAACATTTATTTTAATTAGAATTTATTGTAATTTCGGAAATTTTTGCAAAAACATAATGCGGTGGTCACAGGTCAGTTATCCTGCCATGACCACCGCAGCCGCCGCCGCCGGCATTGGCCGTTTATTTATGTTATAGACAAAAGGATTTTTTTTTACACTGCCACTGTGTGTAATTATTTCAAAGTTGTTGTTGTTGCTGTTTATACCCTACACAACTATGTTGTCAGGGTATTATAGCTTTGTGCAGCCCCAAAAGTTTGTAACGCCGCGAAATATTGGTCCTAGACCCACCTTTAAGTATACCGATCGTCATATCTCGACTAGCTGAATCGATCTAGACATGTGTGTCCGTCCGTCCGTCCGTCCGTCCGTCCGTCTGTCCATTATAATTTGTAAACACGATACAGGCCACAGTTATGGTCCAAACTTCACGAAATTTTGCATGTAGGATGGGTTCTGGCCAATGAAGACCCCTATTGTTTTTGATAAAGATCAGTTAATATTTAGGGGATGAAATGGACCAAATACTAAATTTTTGTCGGTTTTTCTGGTCGCTCCAGAGGCCGCAATTATGGCGCGAACATCGCGAAATTTTACATGGAGAAGGGGATCGGGCCAAAGAATAAGCATGCCTGTTTTGGTAAGGATCGGTCAATATTTAGCGGATCAAATGGACCCCGACTTTTGTGTGAAAAATTACAAATTTTGTATTCTATTGCTTATATATTTGCCCCTGAAGGACAAAGACCCGAGAAGTTGATTGTATATCCAAGAGGAGTGGTTGACCTTTAAATTGATACCAATTATATGGCCGTACGTACTCAGATGTGGGAGTTACACTTAAATATTTACAGGTGCTTACGTACTGAGATATTATTTAGTAACCCATTACCACACAATAGGGCGGAAATATGGCACTGGTCGCTCTGAAATTTTCCAGTTGTGGTCAAGGACAACGCCTAGTATTTTCGGGGATGATCAGATATTAATTTTGGGATCTATTGGACCGAAGACTTAGTTTTTTGTGCTTTTTATACCCTACACAACTATGTTGTCAGGGTATTATAACTTTGTGCAGCCCCCAAAATTTGTAACACCGCGAAATATTGGTCCTAGTCCCACCTTTAAGTATACCGATCGTCATATCTCGACTAGCTGAGTCGATCTAGACATGTGTGTCCGTCCGTCCGTCTGTCCATTGTAATTTGTAAACACGATACAGGCCACAGTTATGGACCAATCTTCACGAAATTTTGCATGTAGGATGGGTTCTGGCCAATGAAGACCCCTATTGTTTTTGGGAAAGATCGGTTAATATTTAGGGGATGAAATTTTAAATTTTTGTCGGTTTTTCTGGTCGCTCCAGAGGCCGCAATAATGGCCCGAACATCGTGAAATTTAGCATGGAGACGGGGATCGGGCCAAAGAATAAGCATGCCTGTCTTGATAAAAATCGGTCAATATTTAGCGGGTCAAATGAACCCTGACTTTTGTGTGAAAAATGACAAAATTTGTATTCTATAGCGTATATATTTACTCCTAAAGGACATAGATCCAAGAAGTTGATAGTATATCCAAGAGGAGTGGTTCACCTTTAAACTGATATCAATTATATGGTCGTATGTACTCGGATGTGGGAGTTACATGTAAATATTTACAGGTGGTTACGTATTCATATATTATTTAGTAACATATTACCACAATAGAGGAGGGAAATATAGCGCTCATCGCTTTGAAATTTTCCTTGAGAATCCAGGTATGGTCAAGACAACAGAATATTGAGATATTCGGAAAATATGTATTTGTAAGGAAGATGTGCTGTTAATCTCTAATCGGTCAAGAGGGTGCAAAAATCACGAAATATTGATCAGGCTCGAAATAAACATACGCAAAAGTTAGAGTTCCGTGGTAGTTGTGTAGGGTATAATATGGTCGGCCCGTCCGACTATACTGCTCCGCTCACTGGTTTTAAAAATAAATATATCTGGAAATAAACGTTTAGAGTAGTAGTAGTAATAATAATAAATGTTTATACTAAATTAACACAGTTTTTGTTGGTGCTGTTGTTTAACATGAATAAATATTTAGGTAATTAAATGCAATGGTAAAAAATGGTTAAAAGCAATGGAAATTTTGAAAGGACCTATTTTGAATATGATAAACTATTTAAATATTACTTTTAAAGGAAGCAGCTAGGCGTGGATTATTTAAAGATTATTTTCATATTCGGAAAATAGAGCGTATGATTAACATTTTGTATGTGAATTAAAAAAAAATTAAAAAAAAATTAAAAAATGTTTATTCGCCATATTGTTCTATAAATATTTTCCACAACAGTGAAATGATCTCATCAAAATCAATTTAAATCCAATTAAATCTTCGTGTCGCTGAACGTGTCTCGTTGTGAGGCATTCCAAAGAATGACTTTTGATTATTTTCATTTAATCTCAAAGAATTTATTTGGATACGAACAAAGAAATGGAAAAAACAAATGCGTTGCAGATTGTCGTTATTCACCCAAAATGTGTCCAAGTTCAATGAAACATCCCAATTCTAACTAGCTGGCTTGAAATAATATTATGTTAATTCGCAAATTAATGGGAAAATCACCAAGGTAATCATAAATAAAATGTACAGTGAACTGTCAGAGTAGTTCATTGCCATATTGCTACTTGAATAGTATTTTTGTTTGATTCTTAAGAAGAGGGCATTGTTCTGTAAACAATTTGTCTTGACAGCTGAACAAAGCTTTAATTGTTCTATGGAGAATTCATTTGATTTCTTGACGGGATCATCTTTTTGGTGGAATGGATTAACAATTGTGATTTACATGGAAACGCACAGCTAACATTTCACTGAGGATTAGTTGGTAAGTCAATTTATTGTGGGTCGTTCAAAAATTTGAATTCTGTCTCATCATGTCATATAGATCGTTGGCTAAAATAGAAAAAATGCTGAGTTCTTCAATAACAAAGATATTCTATTGATAAAAAGGGTATTTAAGAAATCCATAACCAAAGGCCGTCCGGAGGTTTTCTCTAGCTGAAAGATGTAGATAGAAGACCTCCCCGAGGTCCATTAAATATTTTAAAGATTTCAGATATATTATACAAGATCTTTCTAAAGTAGACAATAGAGTTGTTATAGCTATAAGATCCTCATATAGAGGTCTTCTGTGCATAGAATGTTCATCGAAAGTCTAATATCCGTGGAAGACCATTTTGACTTCTGCATATAGATATCGATTCAAAGACACTTTACATAGGTAATTTGCTGGTCGTATATACGCTCCCAGAAAAAGTTCTTTGAAGAAGACGCATCCCAGATCTTGTATACATAAAAGAGTTATATTTGAGAGAGTACCATTTGGAGACCCTCTACATAGATCTTTGCCCAGTCGTACATACCCTTCCATAAATAAAACAATCTTTGGAAGGTTTTTATTCTCTTCGAATAAATTCTCTAAGTGGATCTTTTAAAATTAGATCTAAAAAATTCGTAAGTCTTCTAAGCATAGAGTTATGAATGTTCCTACAAATATTTCAAATAAAAAAGGAATGCTTCAATATATAGAAGGGACATTCTAAAACATTCCAAGTTCCTCTACAACTAGAACACCCCGATTTGTCAAGCGCCTCGCACCATACAAGACATCCATAAGATAGTGTAGGGAGAACAACCATAAGGTACAGCCAGTGTACGATTTACATGCGATGTAGGTTCTTAAAGAAATATTTTTAAAAAATCCACGCTCCTGATAGTCCTTGGAAAAATATTTAAAAAAAACCCACGCTCCTGATAGTACTTGGAAAAATATTTTAATAAAATCCACGCTCCTGATAGTCCTTGGAAAAATATTAAAAAAAAAATCCACGCTCCTGATAGTTTTTGGAAAAATATTTTTAAAAAATCCACGCTCCTGATAGTTTTTGGAAAAATATTTTTAAAAAATCCACGCACCTGATAGTCTTTGGAAAAATATTTTTAAAAATCCACGCTCCTTATAGTCCATGGAAAAATATTTAAAAAAAATCCACGCTCCTGATAGTCTTTGGAAAAATATTTTAAAAAATCCACACTCCTGATAGTCCTTGGAAAAATGTTTAAAAAAAAATATCCACGCTTTTGATAGGAAAAAATATTTTTAAATATTCATCCAAACTTTGCACATCTTAATATTTCTAGGTCCACTCCTTCTGTTACCTCCCCCAAATATTAATTTTATAATAACAAACAAACGGACTATCCGCTATTAACTAAACTTTGTACCAAGCCTAGACTCAGTAGCCATATGGGATCCATTAGCCCACTCCTTCTGGTAATTCCCCCACAGAGGGTCAAAATTTTCAATATTTATAAAAACAATATCAGGCTAATGGAATGTCCGAAGTAGGAAGATAGGACCCATTGGTCCACTCCTTCTGATACCTCCCCCACAAATGGTCAAAATGTTCGATATCTATAAATCCAATATCAAGTGAATGGAATGTCCGTTTTGAACAAAACTTGGCACAACCTATTATCTTTACCAAGGCCAAATCAAGTTTGAAAGTGAGTCAGATTGGTCCACTCCTTCTGGTACCTCCCCCACAAATGATCGAAATTTTCAAAATTTATAAATCCAATATCAGGCGATGGGAATGTCCGATATGAACCAAACATTGCACAACCTATTATCTTTATCAAGCATAGATCAAGTCCGAAGGTGGGACCCATTGGTCCACTCCTTGTGGGACGTTCTCCACAAAATGATCAAAATTGTGCTAAAAATTAATTTTATAATAACATGCAATCGGATAGTCCGAATTTTAACGAAACTTTGTACATCCTCTAATCTTTAGCAAGTCCAGATGAAGTTTGAAGATGGAACCCATTAGTTCACTCCTTCTGATCCTTTCACACAACCGAATGAAATGGTCGATTTGAACCAAATTTTGTACAAACTATTATCCTTACCAAGCCTAGATCAAGTCCAACCCGTCCCGTCTGCCCTCCTCTCTAATACATCCTGCAAAAAAGTCTTTATTATATATCCGAATTATCTTTAATTAAACATATACCTTATATGAAACGAATAATAAAACCTGTGTATAACTCCGAAGACCTTCTCCGCAAACCATAGGGTGAGGGTATTTACCTGTCGGCAACACCGACTGATACTTTGTTATATTATTTTTTTAAATATACTCTTCTGATAGGCCCTTGCATTTTTTTAAATCCCAGATTCTGATAGATCCTTGAAAAATGTTTTTAATAAATTCACGGTTCTGATGGACCATCGATTTTTTTAAATTTATGCTTCTGAAATAATAATTTTTAAAATCTACGCTTCTGATAGCAATGGTCTATGGCGTAGATTTTTAAAAACATGTTTTTAAGGACCTATCAAAAGCGTGAATTTATTAAAAATAGTTTTTTCAAGCGTCAATAAGAAGTGTAGATATCGCAAAATATTTTTTGAAGGACCTATTTCAAAAATTATTTGAAAAAATCCACGTTTCTTATAGGTCCTTAAGAATTTTTATTCCACGCCTATAAGTGACCCTTAAGGGGACCCCCCCCATTCTCGGGGTCAAAAATGTTTATGACTTAATTCGAATCTACTCTAATTCAAGAATGTCCCTACAAAATTTCAAGTGATTTATTGTGTCAACATCAAGTGACGGCTGAAGGGCTTCTCAAACTTTAAATGCGTTCTTCTATTTTGCGAATGGCGGGCACGATAACTCAAAAACTAATAACCCAATCGATTCCAAATTTTTACACGTTTCTCTGTGAGTGTACAGCTATCGTATGAACTATTTTTATACCCTCCACCATAGTATGGAGGGTATATTAGTTTTGTTTTTCCGTTTGTAACGCATCGAAATACTCATTTCCGACCCTATAAAGTATATATATTCTTGATCAGCGTAAAATTCTAAGACGATTTATGCATGTCCGTCTGTCCGTCTGTCTGTTGTAAACACTCTAGCGTTTAAACGAATTGAGATAGAGCCCCAAAATTTTGCATAGAGTCGTCTTTTGTCTGCAGGCAGGTCAAGTTCGAAGATGTGCTATATCGGTCCACGTTTAGGCATAGCTACCATATAAGGATACCCCCCAATTTTCGGTATTTTGAGGTTCTTGAGCGTGTTTTTCAACCGAATTCGCTGAAATTTGGTACTTTGAGTTCTTATTGGGTAGCAAATACCCCCACTAAAAATTATAAATATAGGTCCATTTTTTCGGACAGCCCCCATGTAAGGGTACCCCCCAAATTTCGGTATTTTGGGGTTGTTGATCGCGTTTTTCAACGGAATTCGCTGCAATTTGCTATATTGGGTTCCTATTGGGTAATAAATTTCTCCACAAAAAATTATGGATATAGGTCCACTTTTCCTGGTAGTCCCCATATAACGGTACCTCCTAATTTTCAGTATTTTGGGGGTTTTGATCGTATTTTTCCGCCGAATTAGCTGTAATTTAGTATTTTGAGTTCTTAATAGGTACCAAATCTCTCCACAAAAAATTATGAATATAGATCCATTTTTCGGATAGCCCCCATGTAAGGGTAACCCCAATTTTCGGTATTTTGGGGTTCTTGAACGCGTTTATCAACCGAATTTGCTGCAATTTGGTATTTTGTAGTCGTATATGGTAACAAATCTCCCTACCAAAAATTATTAATATTCGCCCCCTTTTTGGGGTAGTCCCCATATAACCCCCTTTTTTATATTAAAATAGTTATCTGATTTGTTACGCGTTTTAAATTTGGTTCTAAGACTCTGTTGTAATCATTTCACCTGCGGAGGATAGCGAGATAAAAAATTAGAACGTAAGGTTCGATAATGAACTATAGCCGCATTTAGACCTAGCCCCTGTGTGGAGGTACCAGAAGAAGTGGACCGATATTCCCCATCTTCGAATTTGAACTAAGTTTGGATGTGCGAGGTTTGAATGAAATCCAACTTTACTGAAACGGATTTGGTCCAAAGAAACATGGGGTCTAGAACCAATATTTCGATGAGGCACATTTTCATTGTGTTAAAGTGTATACACCGTCATTAGCTGTAAGGCTGGAGGTATAATTATCCATTAAAATTTTCTGAAATTTGTATTGTTGTTTACATTATGGTTTACATAATCCGTTTTTAGAAATGTCGGTATAGGTCCACTTTTTGACATGTTCCCTATATTTTCATTTCTAGTACCTGCCCGTATATCTATGTTGGAGGGTATCCAAAGTTCGGCCCGGCCGAACTTAACGCTTTTTCACTTGTTTAACTTGGTTTTTAGTAAAAAATCGGCGATTTTCCAAAAATATTTTTTCAAAGGTCCGCCATTTTGTAAATTTTAGAGCGAAGTCAATAATCGTAGTTCATACGAGAGCCAGACATGTACTCTTTCTAACACCGTTAGAATTTTCGGATTCCGATGTTCCAGTGAGGAGTTATCATGCCCGCCATCAAAAATAAGGACTTTTCTTTAATTACAAAAAACAATAACAAAAATTGTTTGTAAATTATTTTTCTTCTCTTTTAAATCTTCAAATATATATATGCAAAGTTACAAACCTTAACGAGCACTGGTATTGATTTACCAGCCCTTTGAAAATCTTGAAAAATTCAAATCGAGAATGGGGGTGCGGGGGTTCCCTTAAAAAAAATTAAAAACCCTACATCTACTGATGACCCTGATATAATATTTGAAAATCACACCTATGTGATGATATCCCTCAAAAAATATTAAAAAATTCCACACCCATTACCTCCCTTAAAAATTTTATTTTTAAAAAAATGCAATTCTGCTTTTTGAATGAAAAGAAAATTAAATAGAATCCACCATGGTCCTTGCAAAGTTTTTATAAAAATTCAACGCTTCTGATAGATCGTTGAAAAATATATTTTTATCTTCAGAAATTTTCTAAATCTGGAAGTCTCAATGCTCCGAACATTTATCGAAAATAGTGTTAATACCGAGTTGTTTTGTTTTTCGATTGTTTTCGATTTAGACTCCAGCACGCATCTATGCCGCAGACCTGGCACACATATTTTTGCAAATCTATGTTTGAGACTTAGAAAACTTTTATAATTATTTCTAAAATTTTCCAAAGTGACTAAAATATAATTGCTTTTATTGGAGTCATCATTCATCTACTATCGACATGACAATTTATTTTCAATTAAAATATTTAGAACACAAACTTATTATTCATTATTACAAAATGCAATTAAAAAAATGGAACAAATTAAGCAATTTGAATTTTTCCACATGAAATACTTTCGAAATTGCAATCTAACTTGCCTAACATCCAGAAAATAATAATTTTTGTCATTTCTCCAAGTTCAAGTTGTAATTGTGGCGAAAAAAAAAACAGAAAACAAGTTCACCTGACGAAGAAACCTTCACATTAAAAATAATATTGCAACACTGATGCTGATGCTGCTTCTGCTTTATGCAAGTAATGTAAACATAACCTCAAAAAAATATTTTTGAATACCTCAATTAACGTTCATTTAGAACTTGTTTTGTAAAGAAAACATGGCATCTGTGTGTGTCGTGGCTGACGTTGTTGATCATTTCACCTTGTGGTTGGGGTTCATATTCATTTTGTTTTCTTTCGACTTTTCAATGATGTAAAAATGCAAATACCCACATGAATACCACACACAAAATAAAGGAAATACATATACATACATGCATACATATACCCATACATATCCTTGGCATATATCAGCGGACCTCATTCACCTCATTACAGTTTGGGGTAACATTGTTAGGTGTGTGTGAGAGAGAGTGTTTGTGTTTTTTGGTTTTCAAATAAAAAATAACAGCAACAACACCGTTTTCATGTTACACCCGCCATCCGTCTCGGCCAGTATTCATGACAGAGAGAGTGGCCCTGGTCGTGATAATATTGATGCACAACTGCATCATCATCCAAACCACAGCCGCCTGTAGCGGTTTGAAGACTTTTCATGTAAATTAACCGCAAAGCATTAACTTTTTCATCGTAATCCATGGTGAATGAGTGAGGGGTATATAAGAATATGTGGATATAGATATATGTGTGTGGGTTCCGCCTGCTTCACTGCTTTCTGGTCACTTTTTTTGTTGCAATTTTTAATATAATGCAAAATGATTGAGATCAACTAAATATTTTAATTTAATTAAATTGTGTTGTTGCATCTGTAACTTGCAACAGCATTGGGTATTCATAATAATGCTCTTGCCACAAGACTCCCTCTCACTCACGTCTCCCTCTCGCTCAATTTCAGCAATATGGATGGCCAACAATTTATCATTACCAAAGGGTTTTATGGCTGATGTTGCCATTTTCATTCGTTTTTTAATTCATTTCAACAATATAATAACTTAAATCGTGGCTCTTATATGATTAATGTTGGAAATAGCCATAAGGTGTTTATATAATTTAAATGTATTAATATTTCATATAAAAAAAAATAATAATAATGACTGAATGTGCGAAATAAAATCAATTTAACAAAGTGCAATAATTCACAAAAATATTAAAAGCCAAACAACAATAAATTAATTATGACAAATATTTTCGTTGGGAACAGTCTCCGATATAATTGTGTTGAGTGGACCAGGTGATAACTATAAAAAACGAAACTTAACGCACTTTATTTTAGGCTCAATACGGTATGCTGTGCAAAACTTCGTCTCGAGCAAACCTATTTAAAAATTTAATCTAATTCAATACACACAGGTGCACCATAGATCTGAACTAATCGGGCAAACCTTGGGAGCGTGGAGCAACATTTACATGGGAGCTATATCTAAATCCGAACAGATTTCAACAGCACTTTTCTTGGATTCCAAAGTCATATTTCGCTATATTTGTATCCTCTTTATGGATTATAAGACAAGAGCCCCCCCTTTCGTGCTCTGACATATTTTAATTTTTCCGGAATAAACATTAAGGGTATATGATTCAAGTTTGTTTATTATACACACAAAAGTTTTGGTTCAGTTGAGCCTCTAAATATTGATACGTTTAAAATATATACACTTTGATAGTTTGAAATGTGCCTCATCGGGTCAACAGTTTCAATATTTATAAATCCAATATCAGGCTAATGGAATGTCCGATTTGGACCAAACTTTGCACATCCTATTACCTTTACCAAGTCTAGATCAAGTTTGAAGGTGGGACCCATTGGTCCACATCTTCTTGTACCTCCCTCACAAATAGTCAAAACTGTGCTAAAAATTAATTTTATAATAATACTAGCATATACCTATATATAGCTACTTCGTTAGCAAATGTGGAATATATTTAAAACTCTATACCGATCATTATTAACATTTTAGAAACATTTAGTACATATGTCTCTTTAGTACGTTTTTCAAATCTACCTCTATATTTCAACCCTACACACCCATTCCGATCGCAACAGAAATCTACATCTATACTAAATTTGGTGTCATTTCTTACAATTTGTACTCAAATCAAGTATAGCTTCACCCAAATCCAAATTGAGTATCAGTTAGTACCAAATTTTATGATTTGACCTCTGAAGGTTCACATAAATCCAAAATTTACCAAATTTAATTCCATTTAACACACATAACCCAATCATACACCCGCACAGTGATCCTAAATCCATGTTTTAGGATTCAAACTCTATCGGTTAACTCACAATACAAATTGTACCAAATTTAGTACACAGTAGTACGTATTTCAAAAACTTCTAACTTAACCCAAACCAACAGCCCCACAGTGATCCAAAATCAATGTTTCAGGATTCAAACTCTATTAGTTCACTCACAATTTAAATTGTACCAAATTTAGTACACAGTAGTACGAATTTCAAAAACCTCCTCCCTACCACAAACCTAGACCCCCATAGTGATCCTAAGTCCAAATTTACGTATTCTAACTCTATCGGTTCACTCACAATTCAAATTGTACCGAATTAGGTACACAGTAGTACGAATTTCTAAAACTTTCTACGTACCCCAATTATACATCTCGACAGTGATCCTAAATAAAAATTTCAGGATTCCAGTCGGTTTTATCGGTTCATCCACAATTCAAATTGTACCGAATTTAGTACTCAGTAGTACCAATTTCCAAAACTTCCTACATACCCCAATCCGATCCTAAATTCAAGTTTTAGGACACCGACTCTATCGGTTCACCCACAATTCCTACATACCTCCACAGAGTTCCTAAATCAAAATTCCAGGATTACAACTCTTTCGGTTCACCCACAAATCAAATCGTACTGAATTTAGTACATAGTAGTACAAATTTCTAAAACTTCCTACATACCCCAACCCTACTCCCCCACAGTGATCCCAAATCCTTGTTTCAGGATTCCAACTCTATCGGTTCACTCACAATTCAAATTGTACCAAATTTAGCACACATTAGTACAAATTTCCAAAACTTCCTACATATCTCAATCTTACACCTCAATAGCGATCCTGACTCCAAATTTCATGATTCTAGCTCTATTGGCTCACTTAAAATTCAAATTGTACCAAATTTATTACCATTTGGTGCCCATAAGTATTATTTTCTTAAACTGAATCCTGACCCCAATCCCACACACCTACATTGATACTGGCTCAAAATGTCATTGTTCCCGCTCTATCGGTTCACCCAAATCCAAACTCTACCGATTATAATATGATTTAGTACTTTTCGTACACACAAGTAACAAATTTCGGTCACATGCTACAGAATTGTACCAAATTTAGTACATGTTCGTACTTTTCGGATAGTTATAGTTCGAATTTCAAAAAACCCTTTGGTACATCTATCCTACACTCCCTCAACGACCACCAAACCAAATTTCAGAGTTCTAGCTTCACCGGTTCGCCCAATACAAATGGTATCACATTTAGTACATTTTGGTACTTTTCGTACCGTTCTAATACGAATTTTAAAAAACCCCGCCTTATCTGTCACATTTGGAACAAGAGTGACCCTCACCCAAAATTTCAAGATTCCAACTTCATCCGTTTCGTCTGGTCGTTGATAAATCGTTAAATCAGTCAACATTGTACAACCTATTATCTTTACCAAGCCAATATCTAGTAAGAAGATGAGACCCACTAGTTCACTCCTTCTGGTACCTCCCCCACAGTGGGTCAACATTTTCAGTATTTATCAATATCAGGCTAATGGAATGTCTGGTTTTACCAAGCCCAGATCAAGATTGAAGATGGATCCATTGGTCCACTCCAAATGATCGAAATTTTCAATATTTATTTATCCAATATCAAGCGATTGTCCGATTTGAACCAAACTTTGCACAAAACGGTGTTAAGTTCGGCCTAACTTTTTATACCCTTCACTATGAGGTTAACATTCAAAATATCTAAAATTAATGGGGCTCCTAGGAAAAAATTCATGTTATGATATGACCTTGAACATACCGAAAGACGCGAGAAAATATGGTTTAAATCCTTAAAATACCGAAAAGTTGGGCTACCGTTGTATGGGGGTAATAATAATTTTCGATAGTGAGATCTGACACCCAATAAGAATAAAAATTTCGTATTCGCTGGAGTTGTGTGGCCCCGTTTTGTTGAAACCACATATTCTCCAAGTTGTATTCTTAAATAGCAGGCAAAAAAATCGGTTATCGTATGACTTTAACGCTCCGAATTGCCGGTGACAGTCGTTCCATGTTCGCTATCGAAGGAATGAGGTCCAATCACACTTTCGGACCAAAGATCGTATAGAACAGAGAATTTTTCTGGATGTAATGTAATGTAACTACACTCCTGTAAAAAACTAAAGCTCGCAATATTGAAGATAGAAATTCTGAACTTATATTAATGTTACTTCTGGAATGTTTGGTATTGAAAATGAGATATATCGGCTAATTTTTTACCATAGCCTCCATATAGCGGTACCCCAAAATTTGGTGTTTTAAGGCTTTTGTTAATTTTTTTACCTAATCAGCTAGAATTATAAATTTCCACTGGGTGGAAAAGTACCCTGTTTAAAGTTCTATTGCTATCGGAAGAATATTTAATGTCTTTAGTGCAACATTTGCATAAAATCGGTGGAAACTGTATATGGGAGCTATATCGAAATCTGAACCGATTTTCACGAAAACTTAACACACATTACTCTAGACTCAATTCAGTACGCTATGCAAAATTTCATGCAAATCGAAAGAAATATTAGGGCTTTATCGCACCATTTACACAAAATCGGACGAAAATGTGTGTGGGAGCGCTATGTCTACATCTGAACCGATTGTCACGAAACTTAATTTGGTACGCTGTACAAATTATAGTATCAATCGGATAATTATTATTATACTACAATTGTAGTTACGATGTTGTAGTTACGTCCGTTTGTATTTATGATGACGATATGATCCTGAGACATTTGTTTATATATATATATATATATATATATATATCTGTAGCGGTTGCATGATGGTGTGAAATACAATTCCCTGGATTCACCGCCTTATAGCAGAATCGTTTTTATAAATACTTTAAATATATTATATACTTATATTGTTCCTTTTCATGACATTCGTTTAGTTGAGACCTGCAATTGCGTGTCAATATTTCCAGGTCTTCAAGTTTTGACTATATATTGGATATCTTATGAGAGAGAACACAGATATCATCCGCATAATCAACGTCTTCTAGTTATTGTCTCTCACAATAACCTCTTTTCATAGAGCAGTTTTCATTCATTATTTCTTGCAGTACAATTGTTGAACAAATATTCGTTAAAAATCCACTCATTATATGACACTTGAAAAAATATTCGATAAAAAAACCACACCCTAATATCGATAAAAAAAACCACACCTCCTTGAGAAAATATTATAAAATTCTACGCCTTATATAGTCTTTGAAAAATATTCTTTAAAATTCTACGCCTTATATAGGCCTTGAAAAAATATTCATTAAAAAATCCACGCCTCCTTAAAGACCTTGAAAAAATATTCATTAAAAATTCCACGCCTCCTTAAAGACCTTAAAAAAATACTCTTTAAAAAATCCACGCCTCCTTATAGACCTTGAAAAAATACTCTTTAAAAAATCCACGCCTCCTTATAGGCCTTGAAAAAATATTCTTTAAAAAATCCACGCCTCCTTATAGGCCTTGAAAAAATATTCTTTAAAAAATCCACGCCTCCTTATAGGCCTTGAAAAAATATTCTTTAAAAAATTCACGCCTCCTTATAGGCCTTGAAAAAATATTCGTTAAAAAAAAACACGCCTTTGGTAGACCCTTGAAAAAATATTCTTTAAAAAATCCACGCCCTTGAAAAAATATTCTTTAAAAAATCAACGCCTTTGGTAGACCCTTGAAAAAATATTCTTTAAAAAATCAACGCCTTCTTATAGGCCTTGAAAGTATATTATTTAAAAAATCCACGCCAGTTTAAGGCCTTGAAACTATATTCTTAAAAACGTACACGAATAATATGGCCCTTGCAAAAAAATTCACTCCACTCTTTGAAATTCCACGTTGTTGTGATTTTTTGTACTGATGAAGCCAAATTTTTGTAATACCGAGTGTAAAACCTTTTTTCTTCTGTATAGATAACATCTTAAGGGTTTGATCCAATTCATGTAATTTGTAATTGATTTACCAGCAAACTTAACACATTTTCCCTTAGCCTCTTTGCCATTTATTAACAAAAAGCGGATGGTGTTAATATTTCATTATTTAGGGAATCGACAATGTGAAATAGAAAACCTTTGTGAGTTTTATTTTTGGTGGAAGTTTGAAGTAGGAAAAGAAACTCTTAAGATTACAAATGTTTGCCATTGTATTCCAAAAACCCAAATGACCTTTACTTTTTGTTGAGATAAATCAGAAGAAAAAAACTTCTAAAAATTGATTTATACGGATATTGTAAGAAAATATTTCACAACACCCTTGAGGGTTTTACTTCAAAAATTAATCAATTAAATGAAAAGCTTCCCTTTCTTCCTTCATCTTCAGCAGGTCATCAGAGATCATACACGTGTAAAAATATGCCATAACTATGTTAAGAATGTCTGTGATGCATTCCAACACACACACACACACACACAGACGAACACACACTCGCACACTCTCAACTGATAATAAATTGCCCCTAATAATAATTATAATTAATTTATTATTGTTTGGTATTGTTGTTGTTATGATCCTGAGTTTTTGTTGTGCAGTTATATTTCTTGCTTACCTCCCGCCTTATTCGTTAGTAGACAACAATCTTTTTTTGTAAGTGGTACAAAAAATCAGCAACAACAACAATACCAACATAAAAGAAAAAGTAAAGCACATTAGAGTAAAAGCCAAAAGGAAAAACTTTATCCTCAAAACACACACACAATAGATAGAAAAGCGGAAAATATGACTGAAAATAAACGGGGAAAACGTAATTGAGCAGAGGCAGCAGCAACAGCCACTGCCAAACAAACAGCGAAACAACCCAACTTTGGCCATAATCATTTAACTTGTGTAATACCAGAATTTGGTACAAGCAAAAGGGAACAACAACAACACCAACAAATAACAAAGGTGCCCGAGCACAAGAAACAACAACACACGTTAATGTTAAAAAACATCTAATAACAATAAGTAGACAAAGTTAGGGGATGGCGGTGAGTGGAGGAAAGAGCAAACAAAAATTCTTCTCCAAATGGATTTGCCTTTTTAATCTTAACACTCAAAGAAAAGAGCTCCAAAGATTCTTTGAGGTGAAATTGTTAAAAAAAACTGTTCAGCAATTTTAAAAAAATTTTGTAAGCCAGGTAAAATTTTAATCCCACATGAGGCAGCTAACACACATAATAAAGACAACATATACCATTTTTTAAGGCTAAAAGTATTTCGTGATATTTGTCAACCTGTTTTTCTCCTGCTACTCCACTTGGTAGTATTGGTAAGCCCAATACTATCAAAAAATTGCCTCATCAAAATGTTGGTTTAAGACAATTTGGAGTCGAATGTCCGTCTGCTTGGCTGTTGCACATCGTAATATTTCTTCCAAAATTAGATCAAGTTCGAATATGGGGAATATGCACGCCTTCTGATACCTCCGGCATAAAATGATCAAATTTTGCTGACAATTAAATTTATATTATCAGGTGTACGGAACATAATATAATACCCATGCCTGTATAATGTTGTATTATGGAATATATATTTTTACTCATCAACAAATAGTTGTAAATCTAAAGCGATGTGAATATTCACATTTCATGGAAACTTTTTACATCGTAATATGGTTGGGGAAAAATAAGATAGTTTTCTCGTAAAGTATCAATCAAACGATTTCAGATAAAAAAAAAACAATTCGCAGTAAAAAAATATTTTGTTCGTTTCTGTTTGGTGCGTTCATTTGTGAGTTACAGGGTGTTAAATATGGAAGTGAACAAAGAGACAATTCGGGACATTTTTATATCCTACACAAACTTTTGTGCAGCCCCAAAAGTTTGTAAAGCCGCGAAATATTGGTCCCATAACTACCTTTAAGTATAACGATCGTCATATCTCGACTATCTGAGTCGATCTAGACATGTGTGTCCGTGTCCAATGAAGACCCCTATTGTTTTTGGGAAAGATCGGTTAATATTTAGGGGATACTAATGTCCCGAACATCGTGAAATTTTGCATGGAGAAGGGGATCGGGCCAAAGAATAAGCATGCCTGTTTGGATAAAGATCGGTCAATATTTAGCGGTTCAAATTGACTCTGACTTTTGGGTGAAAAATGACAAAATTTTGTATTCTATAGCGTATATATTTACCCCTGAAGAATATAAACCCGAGAAGTTGATATTATATCCAAGAGGAGTGGTTGACCTTTAAACTAATACTAATTATATTGTTGTATGTGCTCGGATGTGGGAGTTACACCAAAAAATTTAAAGGTATCTCCGTATTCGTATATTATTTTGTAACCCATTATCACTCTAGAGAGCGGAACTATAGCGCTGATCGCTTGGAAATGTTCCATGAGGTTCCAGTTATGGTCAAGGACAACGCCTATAATTTTCAGTGATGATCAGATAATAATTTTGGAATGAAGTGGACCGAAAACTTAATTTTTTTGTGTTTTTTTCGAGCCGATCTATAGACCACAAATGAAAGCCGAACATCACAACACAACCCACGGTGAAAAGAATCTGGACAATAGCTGTACTGAATACTCGTAATATTCCGAAAATATGTCAGTGTAAGGAAGAGGTGCTGTTTACCTCTAATCGGGCAAGAGGGTGCAAATATCACGAAATATTGCCCAGGCTCGGAATAAGTATCCGCAGACAGTTTGATTTCCGTGGTAGTTGTGTAGGGTATCGTATGGTCGGCCCCGTTTTCTAGTGATTGGAGTCCTTGTTTTTTTACTGTTGTCATATTTCTCTGTGCTGCTCTATCTCCTATCAAACATGACTTTCCTCTCTCTTGGAATCATATATATTTGTCAGAGCATAGTCATTTCTTTACTAGTATTGGGTTCTGATTATTGTCTCAAATGTGGAAGAATGTTAAGTTACATACAAATTGCGACTTGAAAAAGTGTAACAACAGGAGAAGAACCACCACATCACTACCATATACAAAATATATAGAGAAATATTCAAAAACAAGTAAAAACCAATAAGGAAAGTTGTAAAGTCGGACTGGGCCGACTATATAATACCTTTACCAATTTTGGGTATATGCTACATATGTGTCCTAACAGACTTCGGCTCTTCGAAAGGACATTGACATGAAATTGAACGAACTTGAATAAGTGATCTTTATGCCTTTCTGGGACCTATGCTAAATTTCATTTCATTCGAGCAAGTTTAGAGTCGTTCGCGTATAATGGGACAAATTTGTATAAATCGATTTACAGCAAACTTGATACACCCGTTTGAAATATATATGAAAGCTGTGTCAGCATCTGCACCATTTTCAATAAAACGCAATAACGTCATTCTAGTCTCAATTTGATACGTTGTGCAAAATTTCGTGTCAATCGAGGAAAATGTAATTAAAATACAACGAAAATATATGTATATGGGAGCTATATCTAAATTTGAACCGATTTTGTCACATTCAAAAAAAAAAATAAAAATAAAAAGAAAACAAAAAAGAAACAAAATATATTCTCTTTCTGAATCGATTTATGCATGTCCGTCCGTCTGTTGATGTTAAATTGTAAACAAAGTACAAGGTCGCATTTATAATCCGATTTTGATGAAATTTGGTACAGCTCATTTGTTTGGCCCAAAGACGAACCCTATTGAAATTGGGAAAAATCTACAGTCTTTCAATTTGCACGAATTTGCCATAGCGCACTGAATTGAATATTGAATGATAAAAAGTAACTGTGTGTGGACCAGGCCAGCACCAAACGGATCATAATAGAATAATATTTAGAATTGCGCACCCGCCCTCCTGTATGTACTGTTCGCCGACTCCAAGATAGATTTCGATATCTGCCATGTGGGAAGAATTGAGCAAAATAAGAGTAATCCAGAAAATAATACGAATAATAAAATCGATACGCGAGCTTGTAGAACTCACAGTTCTTCACAAGGGGAACATGATGAAATAAGGAACTATCTCAGGATAACTTGAAGTACAGAAAAAATCATGCTACAAGATCAGTAGCACAGAAAAAAATCATGCTACAAGGTCAAGTAATTGAATACGTCGATAGCTTTTATTATCTTAGGAACCACTGTAACAATTAGTTGAGGTGCAGCAACGAACCTAATTAATAGTCTAAACAAAGCGAGAGCAGTATTCGGATAACTGCAAGATATATGGATAAGCTCATATATATACGGGAAACTCAAGCTTAATACGAATAATACGAATCATGATCCAGTGTGTAATACCTTCACATACAGGTATTCCTAAACCAAATCCACAGGATCATATCCAGAGATGTTTTATCGACGGTAGAAGCCTTTTTAAACCTTGCACTCATTTTTTGGCCATAATATATGTATATGAAATAAATATAACGTCTGGAGGACGCTCATTACGTTCCTGCAGGGAAAAGGTAAATTTTTAATAGGGTAAATCGAAAACGGAGGCCATTTTTTTTAAAAAGTTGAATAAATCAAATTATTTTTGAACACGTTTTGTAGAGCTATGACCACTAATTACAAATGTGAAATCAGATTTTAAGAATCAAATAAACCGATTCAGAAATTCCGGGTCAAATGTAAGAAAAAAATATATATTTTATTTCTTGGCAGTATATACAATAAGAATAGCATAAAACCTCATTTTTGTGTAATATGGTCTTAAAACTATAACATACCCTAATTAAATTTGAACTATAGCGAATTTGGTTGAAAAAACGTGGTCAGTTTATGTGGTGCCTACCCCGAAACCTATGTCAATATTTATAGTTTTTGGTACGAAGACTTCAGAAAAACCAAACGGCAGTAGAAGGCTTTTTATCGAACTTAGAAGCCTTTACGGGCCTTTTATCGACGATAGAAGCCTTTATTATGAATAAAAGTCAAACAATAAAGTATCGTAATGGCAGGCAACTAACAAACAATGATGAACAAATTCAAAGATGTAGATAAACTTTCAAAGAAATCAGTCATGTCAGAAATGCCATTGATAATAAGGAAATGTTCAATAGCATTCCAATGGAAAATATGTTGAATATATCGAATGTATACACAAAATAAGCACTTATAGGTCTTATGTCGACCACAGAGTCATTTATAGGCCTTTCATCGACGATAGACGCCTTTTATCGACGAAAGAAGATAAACGCCTCTATGGACCTTTTATCGACCGTAATTATACCCCACAACTATGTTGTCAGGGTATTATAGCTTTGTGCAGCCCCAAAAGTTTGTAACGCCGCGAAATATTGGTCCTAGACCCACCTTTAAGTATACCGATCGTCATATCTCGACTAGCTAAGTCGATCTAGACATGTGTGTCCGTCCGTCCGTCTGTCCATTATAATTTGTAAACACGATACAGGCCACAGTTATGGACCAATCTTCACGAAATTTTGCATGTAGGATGGGTTCTGGCCAATGAAGACCCCTATTGTTTTTGGGAAAGATCGATTAATATTTAGGGGATGAAATGGACCAAATACTAAATTTTTGTCGGTTTTTCTGGTCGCTCCAGAGGCCGCAATTATGGCCCAAACATCGTGAAATTTTCCATGAAGAAGGGGATCAGGCCAAAGAATAAGCATGCCTGTTTTCATAAAGATCGGTCAATATTTAGTGGGTCAAATGGACCCTGACTTTTGTGTGAAAAATTACAAAATTTGTATTCTATAGCGTATATATTTACCCATGAAGGACATAGACCCGAAAAGTTTATATTATATCCAAGAGGAGTGGTTGACCTTTAAATTAATACCAATTATATTGCTGTATGTGCTCGGATGTGGGAGATACACCTAAATATTTACAGGTATCTCCGTATTCGTATATTATTTAGTAACCCATTATAACTCTAGAAAGCGGAACTATAGCGCTGATCGCTTTGAAATGTTCCATGAGGTTCCAGTTATGGTCAAGGACAACGCCTATAATTTTCGGTGATGATCAGATAATAATTTTGGAATGAAGTGGACCGAAAATTTAATTTTTTTGAAAAATTTAATTATCGAGTCGATCTATAGACCACAATGAAAGCCGAACATCACAACACAACCCACGGTGAAGGGAATCTGGACAATAGCTGTACTGAATACTCGTAATATTCGGAAAATATGTCAGTTTGAGGAAGAGTTGCCACTAATCGGGCAAGAGGGTGCAAATATCAAGAATTATTGTCCAGGCTCGGAATATACATCCGCAGAAAATTTGAGTTCCGTGGTAGTTGTGTAGGGTATCGTATGGTCGGCCCCGTCCGACTATACTGCTCCGCTCACTGGCTTTTTCTTATTTTTATAAACATTGTTATAGGGTCCGATGATAGGTTGAAGACATTTCTCCAAACCACATACCTCTAGCGTCCTTTTTATATTTTTCCCCGTGTAGTTTTCCGCATCTTAAGCAACATTGTAACGAGGGTAGATAACAATAGGAAGAAAATTAAACTTCATTCGCATTATGAACCCCTTTAGCACGTACTCCCAATACCGATGATGTCCGTATACATATTTTTATTTCATAGCCAAACTTCACCTGCCATTACATCCTTGAAGAAGGTAAAAAAGTCGTAGCATTACTTCCTTAGAAAGCAGCAGCGGGAGTAGCATCATCACCTCCATCAGTTACTATAATTTTTATGTTTCTCTTTAGTTTGTTTTTTATTTTTGATTTTGTTCTTCCATCTAACCCCCAAAGCTGCGATAAACAATTGTTGCACAAAATTTCAGTAATTCGTAATGACCATGGTGTGTGTGTGTGGTGGGAGTACTGTCCAAACGTCGTAGTCTGCATTGAATGTGGTGCAAAGGCGAAAATCATAATCATAAAAAAGTGAAAAAGAAAATTCCGGTTTTTTTTTTATATATTTAAAACTTTTTACGTGGATAATTTTTATTATGATTTTTCTAATGCAAGGGATGGTCGGCCGCTCGTTCCTGATCTTAATGGTTGGCAGTTATAATTTGAATTTGTTGGACTTGCAGAGCAGTCGTTGCCTGCTGGTAGCGTTCGTTCAGTGTCGATGATGGTGTAGGGAAATGTAAATTTAATGTATATTTTGCAGTATGCATTGGTAAATTTAATTGGAAGGGATTTAGGGTGCATTTATTGTGCATCAAAAATTTTATTTTGAGAATTAAATAACAAAAGGAGAGGGTTGGTATTTGACTGCAGGTTAAAGGTATCTAGCTTGACGGAAATCAACACCTCAATGCAATATGATTTAAATGTTTGTGTAAATAAATCCTCGCATTGTATGGTCCTTGAAAAAATATTCTTTAATAAATTCACTCCTACTCCCTTGTCACATTTATTCGCCTTCATTTATTTTCTTGATTTGCTAAGTGACTTTCAAGTTTTGTTTTCAGCTTAACAATTTAACAATTCACCACATTTTATGCGCTGTTGTGAGAATTTGCTTAAGTTGTTAGAAACAAAAAAACGAAGAACAAAATTACAAATATACTTTTGTAACTTGTTCGTCGTTCTATTGTGAAGAGGAACAACCAAAAGTTTCCGTTTCAACAACTAAGGTTGACCGTTGCATTCACAAAAAATATATGCGCTGTAAAATGCAATTTAAGTTTCTTTTACTTTTTTTCGTCCCAGAACGGGAATATTTGTCATTAATTTAGCGGATGATGAATACAAAAATTATTTTCAATGGAACTTTATTTTCTTTGGGAATTTTTCGCAAAAGGTCTCTATTGATAGAGAAAGAAGTTTGAAATAGGAATGGGATTTTAAGTGACCTTGGAATTAAGAAAACATTGCTATCTTCCGAAGGAAGACCGGTCTTCTATACAAAGACAAAAATTACTTCTGGTGTTCAACATGAAGTCCTACTGGTCTTCTATGTAAGAAAACCTTCTGGTTTTGCATAACAGAAAAAGTCCTGACCTTCCATAAAAGAAAATTTCTTCCTGGTGTTCTATAAAATAAGACTTCATGGTCTTCTATATAAAGAAGACCAGAATGTCTTGGTCGTCTATAAAAGGAGATCTTCTGGTGTTCTATAAGGGAAAACCTTCCAGTCTTCTAGACAAGTAGACCATCGGGTCTTCTATAAGAAAACCATCGGGTCTTCTGTAAACGAAGACCTTCTGGTCTTCTGTAAAAGAAGACGTCCTGGTCTCCTATAAAATAAGACCTTCTAGTCTTCTATAAAAGATGACCTTCTGTTCTTCTATAAAAGAAGACTTTTGGCCGTCTATTAAGGAAGACCAGCTGGTCTCTAATAAAAGAAGACCTTCTGGTCTTGTATGAAAAAAGCCTTTCTGGTCTACTATGAAAGAAGACTTTCTTGTCTTCTATGAATGAAGACTTTCTTGTCTTCTATGAAAGAAAACCTTCTGGTCTTCTGTAATAGAATACCTTCTGTTCTTCGATAAAAGATGACCTTCTGTTCTTCTATAAAAGAAGACTTTTGGCCGTTTATAAATGAAGCCCTGCTGGTCTCCAATAAAAGAAGACCTTGTGGTCTTTTATGAAAAAAGCCTTTCTAATCTTCAATGAAAGAAGACCTTCTGTTCTTCTGTGAAAGAAGACTTTCTTGTCTTCAATGAAAGAATACTTGCTTGTCTTCTATGAAAGAAAACCTTCTGGTCTTCTATAAAAGAAGACCTTCTGGTCTTCTGTAGAATATGACCTTCTGTTCTTTGATAAAAGATGACCTTCTGTTCTTCTATAAAAGAAGACTTTTGGCCGTCTATAAATGAAGGCCTGCTGGTCTCCAATAAAAGAAGACCTTCTGGTCTTGTATGAATAAATCCTTTCTGAATAAAACCTTTCTTCAGAAACCCGTCTGTCATTCTATAAAAGAAGAACTATTGTTCTTATATTAAAGAAGATCTGCTGTTTTTCTATAATGAAAACTTCCTGTTAACTAACCTCTGCTGATACAGAAAAATCCTTTGTTTTTCTACAGAAAGGCCTGTTCTTCTAAGAAGATCTTCTGGTCTCATACATGAATAGGTTTCTACTCTTCTAGAAGAAGACCTTCTTCTCTTCCAGAAAATCACATCTTATACTGATCTATACTATACTGATCTAAAAAAATTCCTTCTGCTCTTCTGTGAGAAATGTCTCTGCTATTCTATATAAAGAAGACCTTCCATACTGTGCAAGAATCATTTAAAAATGTGTTCTTCTAAGAAGAGCTTCTGGTCTTATACATGAATAGGTTTTCTGCTCTCCTAGAAGAAGACCTTCTTCTCTTCCAGAGGAAGACATTCTGGTCCTCTAAATATGACTTCGTGATCTTATATTGCTCTTCTGTAAGAAAAGTCTCTGCTATTCTATATGAAGAAGACCTTCCAAGCTTTGCAAGAATCCTTTAAAAATAATTCTTTTAATACATACTTCGCAAGGATCCTTCAAACATTTTTCTATAATTCGCACCTTGCGAGAATCTTAAAAAAATTAATAACCACGCCTTTGCAAGGATCCTTCAAACATTTTTTTTATAATTCGTACCTTGCGAGAATATTAAAAAAAATGTATAACCAGGCCTTATCAGAATCTTCAAAAAACTTTTTTTATAATCCACCTCTTTCGATGATCCTTTAAAAATATTTTTTTTTAATCCACACCTTTTGAGGATTCCTTGAAAAATATTTTCTTTTAATTCGCATCTTGTGAGGATCCTTTGAAAATATGTTTTTTAAGTTTGAGAGAACATGATCCTTGAACAGTATATTTTTGTTTTAAATAATCACGATTTGAGAGCAATACGAACCGAACCAGTAGGTAACAAAACAACATAACAC
>NW_026883234.1:0-46125 GCF_032173495.1 Musca vetustissima | reverse complement strand
TTGCGAGAATTCGTAAATATTACTTTTGGCCCAATTTAGCAGTTGACGTCAAGGAATATGTCAACAACTGTGAAGTGTGTAAATCAACCAAACACCCAAACACGGTTCTCAGACCTCCTATGGGTCGGACCTCAGAAACATGTAGGTTCTTCCAGAAATTATATGTTGATTTTTTAGGCCCATATCCGAGATCTAAATCAGGTCATGTCGGAATATTTATCGTTCTGGACCATTATTCTAAATTTCCTTATTTGAAGCCGGTGAAAAAGTTCAATGCGGATGTAGTTGTTAATTATATGGAAAGTGACCTATTTCATACATTTGGAGTCCCGGAAACGATTGTTTCGGACAATGGGTCACAATTTCGTTCCAATGTATTTAATCAGTTGCTGAAGCGTTATGGGATACAACATGTGTATACTGCTATTCATGCCCCCCAATCGAACGCTTCAGAAAGGGTGAACAGGTCAGTATTAGCAGCAATCAAGTCCTATGTAAAACCTGACCAAAAGAATTGGGATGAGCTCTTAAGTAGCATATGTTGTTCCCTCCGATCATCGGTCCACTCGGCTATTGGTACTAGCCCTTACTATCTAACGTTTGGACAAAATATGATAACGAATGGGGCAACGTATTCATTACTGAGGCAGCTGGATATGCTAGAGGACCGGGAAGTTCGTTTTAACAGAAATGACTCAAGAGATATTATGGCAAAAAGAGCTTCTCAACTCATGATTAAACAGTTCATTCGTAACGAAAGGTCATACAACTTGCG
Organism: Musca vetustissima; assembly: GCF_032173495.1. Classification (NCBI taxonomy): domain Eukaryota; kingdom Metazoa; phylum Arthropoda; class Insecta; order Diptera; family Muscidae; genus Musca; species Musca vetustissima. Next base: position 45,350 of record NW_026883234.1, on the reverse strand, counting down.
ATCTAGAGAAGTAACATATAGTATCGGACAGGAGGTGTATAGGCGCAACTTCAAACAAAGTAATTTTGAGCAGGGTTACAATGCCAAATTAGCCCCTACTTTTTTGAAGGCACGTATTAGGAGGAAAATAGGAAACTCGTACTATGAACTCGAAGATCTCAAGGGAAATCTGGTCGGCACTTACCATTGCAAAGATATACGCCAGTAGTAATTATAATTTGTTTCTACATTTATTTTCGGTTTGGCAAGCTTTATCATCCTCGGGTATGCAATAGACCTCCCCGAAGTCTGATTTTGGCTGGGGGGAATGTAGAGTGGTGCTTGCCAGAAGATAATTTCCTCTACAAATACTGTTTAATCATTTTGCAGCGGTGAAACAGAATTTTATGAGCTTCATTTAAAATTTTCAACGCCATCTATAGGCAAAAATGACTGGTTATTTATTAGCTATTTGGTAGTTATTTCTTTGCATCGTTACCTTATTTTGGCTATAAGAGCTTTTGTTATTGGATAAGAGGTTTGTTGGATGCAAAAATAATTTTTCTCGGCCATTTTGCCGTCATTCATCCCTCGTATAAGGTTTTAAGTCTTCAGCTATATTTACTTTTTACCAATTCAAAACATAATATAATTTTTGTTTTATACTGCTCAAATATTTTTCTGATTGTAATTGAAATCCAATTATATTTGAAGATTGGTAAGTTTGCAACCAGTGATTTTCTTTTGTAAAGAAAAAAAATTGAAACTATTTAATTTCTGCAGATTGCTGTCAATATCCTACAAATTTGTTTCAACTTCTAAAAAGCTTGAAATTTCCAACCTCAATTTATTTCGTCATCTTGTATGATTATTGTGGTGCCATATCGTCATAAGCGGTAATTATTTCATTTATATTGTTCATCTTCTCAATTTAAATGAGAAATTCTTTTATGTATTTTCTATAGATTTGGCACCCAGTACATTGTATCAGCTACTCAAAGCAAAGAACAGAAAAATACTGGTTTTGATTTTAAGCCTCCAATGTGCGTAGTAGCTGTGCGTTCAATATCAGTCATTTCGTAATTCTCCTTTGTGCTAAGCAATGCAAGAGTGATTTGTTATTTAAAATAATTCAGTAACACCACGAAGTCCGTGTTAACAAATTCAGAAATTGTCAAAAATTGGTGCATAAATACAATTAATAATATCTAAATTGGAGGTTGGAGGAAAAATTTCCAAAATACAATGCCAAAATTATATAAATGCACCAACAAAAGAGTCTGAGCAAGAGGACCTAAGACAATTGCCAATTAATCTGGGAAAAAAATCAACAACAAGCCACTAGAAAATCGAAGCTGAAGAAATTAACAAAATTAAGTATAAGGTTATATTTATGGAATTCAGAAAAGTGTACTGATTAACCACAAATGAATTTCAAGTGCGATTCAATTATAGTCAGAAGTGATTTTTTTTAGTCAAATATCATTAGATAGTAATAAATAATTTTAAAATTTAAAAAAAAAGAAAAATTCCAAAATGATTATTGTGCGCTAACCATTTGAAGTTCAAGTGTCGATAATTAGTTACACTGTGTATTTGGTTATTACTAAATAAGTTTTTTTTTTTCTACCTTTTTGTTTCATCAAACAAGCAAGCACACAACCCAGATATACACACGTCATAACATATATACGAACTTAAATATTCATGTTACATTTGTAAGTGATCCAAATATGGATACACAATCATCATAACGTACATATGATGTGACATACTGATATTACAACTGTAAGTGATCAAAATAATGGGTTGTGTGCTCCGCTAAATGTTGCTGTTATTATGAATCCGATAGTACTATATTTGATAAGCGTGTTGCGAAGATCAATATGTTAAAATGTTTAGCAACATTGTTGATTGCTACGTAAAACAACATCTGCTGTAATACACTCTTCGACCAATATCACTGCCAGCTGTTCTCTTTGAAAGGCCTTTCATCGTTGGACTACGGTACCAAATGTAAACAAACGTGTGAGTAAAGCAAATCTCTTTATTGGTATATTCTTATTATTTGTTCTCTTATTGGAGAAACTGTTGTTTTTTTATTTTTTGTATATTATCATTCTCAGTCAACAATGTCAGCGTGAACATTTGATTATTCGTAGTCATAACTGATAAACATAAGCTTATGGAGTACATTAATGTGGGTCTCAATTTTATATTTACCATTGATTTTTTTATTTATTACATTTAACGATATTTTAAATTATTATATGCCTCTTATAGAGCATTTTGAATTGCTATGTTGAGTTATAATTTATATCAATTATTAATATTATTTATATTCAATAAGAGGGTTACGTGAAAATTAGTTATAGAATCATTATGAATAAATTTGAATTTAATTTTAACGATACGATGATGTGTCGCTTTGTGTAAATATTTTAAATGTTTGATTCCATAGAGTTGTAAGGTAGGAAAGATATTTTGGACTAGGGATCACAGCTAATAATGAATAAGTCAATGGTGTCGTCTTACTGTGATCAGGTTGGGAGGGCAGATTGGACGAAAAAAAAACATCTATTCGTCCTGTAATAAAATGGTCATCAATATAATACCCTTTCCTCTTTAAAAACTGAATACTTCGACTATCAAAACGCTCTCTTTGAAAATATTAGCGAGCACGTATATTAAAATAATTATAAGTAGCTGAAGGACAGGCATGAAGCTAATGAACCCACCCCATTACGACGAGTAATAAGGCCGGAACCAAACGTGCTCTCGCTTCTTAAAAATGCCTCGAAATCCATCTCCTTCTACCATCGCTAGTTATACGCTACAAACTTCTTTTTCGTGAAATTTTAAAAACATAAGGGTTTCCATCCCCATTTAGATTTTTCCACACCCAAGACCATGAGCTCCATTTTGTGTCACAATGTAACTTTCTTACAAAAAGCTCAACACATGTTGTTATAGCCGCCGAATAATGCTAATGCCCAATTTTTAACGACTTAGTTTAGAAAACATTTTAATATATTGCGAATATAGGTACACAATTTGTTATAGCCACCGAGTAACGCAGTGCAGATGTTACTCATTGTTGCTAAAATCTGGGGATCCTATTTGATAACGAGGGTAATATAATACCACATGCAGATATAATATATATTTATGCAAATATGTCAATAAAATGTTATTTTAATCCAACAAAAACAGATATGCATGAATGACATTTATAAAAAACCCCCTTATATTCTCATTATCATGCAATTTAAATGTTCACTTTTTTTTCTAAAGCCCCCACAACTAACAAGGCTCCCATTAACAGGGTTTTTATTTCACAATTTTTCCATTAATGTGGTGTAAATTACTTCGTTTTTTTTTACTTTATGCATATTTTACTTTATTAGCTAAACAGATACAAAAAAAAATGCAAATAAAGTGGGAGGTGGAATGAAAACCCATGGCTGTATAGGGGCCAGTGTCACCAGAAAAGGGGAACTTAGTATATCCGAACGTGTACCAGTCTGTAGTTAGTCAACATGTTTACATTCGTTGTATTTCATTAATTATTGAAACAAATTGTGTCGCATTTGTTTGTTTGTCGTCATCATCGTCACCGACATCATTGTCATTCAATGTCACGGTCGTGGTCGAACTGAACAACAGTCAAGGATAATGGTTTTCAGATTATGGACTCGTTTTATGCATATTTTATTGAATATTGTGTGGCGTGTTATTTTTGGGGGAGCCATGATTGTTAAGGCAGCCAGTGAGTGGGTGGCTGGTTGGGTGTGTGTTTGTGTGTGTGGTATATATTTTTAATATTTTATTTATAAATTGCTATGGCTTTTTGACAATTTTGAATTATTTATATACTGGTCGTTGTGTGTGTGTTTGTGTATGTATGCACAAGGCGATGTTATGGGAGGGAATGGTGTTGAATATTGCAATTTAATGAATATATTGAAATTTTGTATGCTTGAGTTGATTGCATTAGCGCAAATATTTAATGATTATTCACGACATGTAAATCTGCGGTGTATTAAATATTAAATGATTTTTTCCTAAATAAATAAACATCCATTTTAAAAATTGTGAATATAATTTAGTTAAGTGAATTAACAAATATTGTTTAGAATATTAAACACGTATTATATAAATATTTAAAATAACATTGTTTATTTTATTTTTTGTTCTTTTTAGGTAAGTTATTTTTGATTGAGATACATGGATTATCATGGGTGAGTCATATCGATATATTATAGAAATTTAATATTTTCTTTCATTATGAAATTATTAAACGAAAAAAATAAAGGTTTTAAGGTGTCCCTTATCGATCGATTTCGAAATTGTAAGCGATGACCTTGTTTCGGTGGAAAATGTGGTAGCAACATAGCTGTGGAATCTAGAGCTGATAATGCCAATTTTCAGTTGTAGTGGGTTTTCAGTTTTGAATTAAAGTTTTGAATTATAAAAAGGCAATAAACAGGGTAATTTTCTAGCTGTTATCTTTTTTGGCAACACTGTCTTACCCGTGTATTGCCATACAAAGAAAATTGTGTACATCGATGGAGCTCATTTTTGGCTCAATAGGTACTAAATGAGCAAAATTCCAATCAGACAAATGAAATCTTGGTGATGTTTATGAGCTGATGGCATCATCTGTTTATACCCTACACAACTATGTTGTCAGGGTATTATAGCTTTGTGCAGCCCCAAATGTTTGTAACGCCGCGAAATATTGGTCCTAGACCCACCTTTAAGTATACCGATCGTCATATCTCGACTAGCTGAGTCGATCTAGACATGTGTGTCCGTCCGTCCGTCCGTCTGTCCATTATAATTTGTAAACACGATACAGGCCACAGTTATGGACCAATCTTCACGAAATTTTGCATGTAGGATGGGTTCTGGCCAATGAAGACCCCTATTGTTTTTGGAAAAGATCGGTTAATATTTTGGGGATGAAATGGACCAAATACTAAATTTTTGTCGATTTTTCTGGCCGCTCCAGGGGCCGCAATTATGACCCAAACACCGCGAATTTTTGTATGGAGAAGGGGATCGGGCCAGAGAATAAGCATGCATGTTTTGGTAAAGATCGGTCAATATTTAGCGGGTCAAATGGACCCTGACTTTTGTGTGAAAAATGACAAAATTTGTATTCTATGGCATATATATTTACTCCTGGAGGATGTATACCCCAGGAGTTGTTAGCATATCCAAGAGGAGTGGTTGGCCTTTAAATTGATACCAAATATAGTGATGTATCTACTCAGATGTGGGAGTTACAGTCAAATATTTACAGGTGCTTACGTATTCAGATATTATTTAGTAACCCATTACCACATTAGAGGGAGAAATATCACGCTGATGGCTTTGAAATGTTTCACGAAGTTCTAGTTATGGCCAAGAACAACACCTACAATTTTCGGTGATGATCAGATTAAAATTTTGGGATGAAATGGACCGAAAACATAATTTTTTGTTTGTTTTCGAGTAGAGTATAATCCGAAAATCACAACACAACCCACCGTGAAGGTAATCTGGGCAAGTAATTAGAAGGACTGTACTGAATATTCGAAAAAAGTAAGGAAGAAGTGTTGTTAACCTCTAATCGGACAAGAGGGGGCAAATATCACGAAATATTACTCAGACTCGGAATAAACATCCTCAGAAAGTTAGAGTTCGTGGTAGTTGTGTAGGGTATCGCATGGTCGGCCCCGTCCGACTATACTGCTCCGCTCACTGGTTTTATTTTATATTTTTCAAAGAATATAATAAGCGTACATTTTTTTTAGAAAAATATTTTTTCAAGCGTGCCTTTTTAAAAAACGATTTTTCAACGAAATTTAAATTAACCAGTGAGCGGAGCAGTATAGTCGGACGGAGCCGACCATATGATACCCTACGCAACTTCCACGAAAATCTAACTTTGTGTGGTTCTATATTCTGATATTGGGCAATATTTGCACTCTCTTGACCTCCTCCGTGGGTTGTGTTGTTATGTTCGGATTTCAATTGTGGCCTATAGATCGGCTCGAAAAAACCAAAAAAAAAAATTAAGTTTTCGGTCCACTTCTTCCCAATATTATTATCTGATCATCACCGAAAATTACAGGCGTTGTCCTTCACCATACCTGGACCCTCATGAGAAATTTCAAAGCGATCAGCGCTTTAATTTCGCCCTCTATGGTGGTAATGGGTTGCTAAATATTATTTGAAGACGTAATCACCTGTAAATATTTAAGTGTAACTCCCACATCCGAATACATACGACAATGTAATTGGTATCAACTTGATGGCCAACCACTCCTCTGGGTTATATTGTCAACTTCTTGGGCCTATGTCATTCAGGTGTAAATATATACGCTATAGAATACAAATTTTGAAATTTTTCACACAAAAGTCAGGGTCCATTTGACCCGCTAAATATTGAACGATTTTTATCTGTCCATTATAATTTGTAAACACGGTACAGGCCACAATTATTGACCAATCTTCACGAAATTTTGCATGTAGGATGTGTTCTGGCCCATGAAGGCCCCTATTGTTTTTGGTAAAGATCGGTTAATACGTAGGAGATGAAATGGACTAAAAACTTTATTTTTGTCTGATTTTCTGGTCGCTCCAGAGGCTGCAATTATGGCCCAAATATCGCAAATTTTTACATGGAGAAGGGGATCGGACTAAAGTATAAGCATGTCTGTTTTGATAAAAATCGGCCAATATTTGTGGCTCAAATGGACCCTGACTTTTGTGTGAAAAATGGCAAAATATATATTTTATGGCGAATATATTTACTCCTAAGGGACATGACGCCGAGATGTTGATAGCATATCCAAGATGAGTGGTTGACCTTTAAATCGATACCAATTTCATTGTCGTATGTACTCGGATGTGGGAGTCACAATTAAATATTTACAGGTGCTTATGTATTCAGATATTATTTAGTAACCCATTACCACACTAGAGAGCAGAAATATAGCGCTGATGGCATATAAATTTTCCATGAGGATCCATGAGGTATGGTCAAGAAAAACGCCTATAATTTTCGGTGATGATCAGATAATAATATTGGGATGAAATGGACTGAAAGTTTAATTTTATGTTTTTTTTTTTCAAGTCGATCTATAGGCCACAGTTGAAAGCCGAACATCACAATACAACCCACAGTGAAGGGAATATGGACAAGTGATTAGAAGTACTGAATGTTAGTAATATTTGTTGACCTCTAGTCGGTCAAGAGAGTGCAAAAATCGCGAAATATTGCCCAGGCTCAGACTATAGTACCGCAGAAAGTTAGATTTTCGTGGTAGTTGTGTAGAGTATCATATGGTCGGCCCCGTCCGACTATACTGCTCCGCTCACTGGGTTTAAAATAAACGTTTATTAAAAATAAAACTTTTCAAGAACTATTTTTTAAATTATTTTTGCAAAAACTATAATAATCTTGGATTTCTCAGAAAGTTATTTTTCATATAGCATATCTCCGTACCAAAAATTATGTTGGGCAGTTTTTCCCACCGAATTGCCTGTAATTTAGTATTCTGAATTATCACTGAATAACACATATCCGTACAAAAAATATTCATATTCACCCAAGATTAGCCCCCATATATCGGTATCCCCAGTATTCGGTATTTTGGACAGGATTTCCAACCGATATGCCTGTAATTTGCGTTCTCATTGAATAAAATATATCCGTAAATATAGTAATATTGACCCAAATCTTAGGGTAGCCCCCATATTGTGTCTATCGGATTAGCTATGGTTTTTTAGTGCACCATTTACATAAAATCGGAAGGAAATTTATATAGGAGGTATATGTAAATCCGAACCAATTTTTACGAAACTTATCACACATTATTCTGGACTTAATTCAGTACGCTATGTTAAAATTCGTTTAAATCGAAAAATATATAAGGGCTTTAGTGCTACATTAACATAAAATCGGACTATAATATATACGGGAGCTATATGTAAATCTGAACCCATTTTCACGAAACTTAGCACACATCATTCTTGACTTAATTAAGTGTGCTAAGTCAAAATTCGAGCAAGGATATATGGGACTTTGATGCACTATTTCCCTAAAATCGGACTAAAATATATATGGAGCTATATCTAAATTTGAGGCGATTTTCACGGAATTCGACACACACCGTTCTAGACTTATTTCAGTACGCTATGCCAAATTTCGTGAAAATCGAAAGATGTATAGGTACTTTGGTGCACCATTTAAATCGTGCGAAACTATGTATTGGAGCTATATCAAAATCTATGCCAAATTTCGTGCAAATCGAAGGATATATAGGGACTTCGGTGCACTATTTTCCTAAAATCGGACGAAAATATATATGGGAGCTATATCTAAATCTGAATCGATTTTTACGGAATTCGACACACATCGTTCTAGACTTAGTTCAGTACGCTTTTCCAAATTTCGTGCAAATCGAAGGATATATAGGGACTTTGGTGCACTATTTCCCTAAAATCGGACGAAACTATATTTGGGATCTATATCTAAATCCGAACCGATTTTCTCGAAGCTTAGCGCACATCATTCTAGACTTAATACAGTAAGTTATACAAAATATCGTGCAAATCGGATGATATATAAAGACTTTGGTGCACCATTTACATTAAATCGGACGAATGTATATATGGGAGCTATATCTATATCAGAAACGATCTTCACTATGGAGATCGTCCTTGGGCAAAATAAATGAGCTGTACCAAATTTCATCCAAGTCGGATTATAAATGCGACCTGAACTTTTTTTACAATTTAACATCAACAGACGGACGGACAGGCATAAATCGAATCAGGAAGTGATTCTATGCGTATTCTCAAAAGGAACCATGGCTCTATCTCGATTCCTTTTGCCTGTTACAAACATATGCACAAAGACATTATATCATGTACCATAGTGTGGTGGATGGTATAAAAATCGAAGATTTTCTCCCGAAAATGTTAAAGAGTTGCGAACAGGATGATTGATGTAATATACACTCTTCCTTTAAACTAGATTGGGCGACAACAAAATTGCAGAAAAGAAATATTTTTAATTTTTAAAGTAGAAATGTAATGTAATATCCACATGCCAACCACTGTTAAACATAATAATCCATATAAATTATAAAACATTGTGGTTTTTCTTTGGATTTCCAAACTGTACCTATTCATATTCTCTATAATATTAAAAATGTCTTCAAATCAATAGATTTGTAGTTGAAATATTAAATCTTACAATCTTTTACATATGTAGCTATTTAATTAAGCATTATTGATAAATTATATATATATATATATATATAAATACATACATACTCTCGTATGTATAAGCTTGCAATTTGTATAACATTTATTCTCAAATCTCTCGTATTTATCTTACAGAACAGACTAAGTGGTAATTAATTTTAAAAACCACAATGAAATATGAGCATAAACACCCATGAGAATAAACACAGACACACATGTACGCATACGCCTAATGGTATGCCACAGATGTCAGCATATGTGGCATGCCTAGAAATATATATTTACTTTCAAATTAAATTCGTATTGTTGAAATCGGTTTATAAATTTTTAATGAAATATGATGTTAAATTTCATAAAATTTAATTAATGAAACAGAATTTTTTATTTTTGAAAAATACAAATAAACTCAAATTAAATTTTATTACTTTGAAGTACATGGGGCAATTGCCTGAGTGCAGGCAACAAATGTTTCCCATTTGAATTTATAATGCCATTAGTGGGATTAAGTGCTTCAAAATAAATGATTTCCTTAAGAGAATGTTCATAAACTTTACATTTACCGTTGCCAAGCAGTAAAAGTCCAATGAACATGCAACAGTTTTTTGGTCAACTTTTTTGTTTTTATTTTACAACTTCACTATTTTGTGGTTTCCATTAGCAGAAGTAGTTTTAAAGTGCCTTACAACTACTTGAAAGTAATGAATAGAAACATTAAATTTTAAGAATAAATTTTGTGGCGAGAATGGTATTTGATATGTAAGGAATGCAACAATTAGCATTAGTTTTTATTAGGAACAATTAAGGTGAATTTGAAAAGGGAATATTTTAAAGTTAATTAAGAATAAATAAATGATGCAGGTCATTTGTATACCAAATAAAGGGTATTTTTATACCCTTCACCACACTATGGTACAGGGTGCTATGTCTTTGTGCATATGTTTGAAACAGGCGAAAGGAAGCGAGATAGACACATGGTTCCTTTTGAGAATAGGCCTAGAATCACTTTCTGAGCCGAGTAACGCGTGCCGCCAGTTCATGTAATCTTGTAAGCAAAGTACAGGTCTCATTTATGATGAAATTTGACACGACTAACTTATTTGGCCCAAGGACGAACCCTATTGAAATTGAAAAAAAATCGGTTCAGATTTATATATAGCTCCCATATATATAAATAAATGGGGCACCAACGTCCCCATGTATCTTTCGATTTACACGAAATTTTGCATGGGGTACTGAATTAGTTCCAGAATGTTAACATTAGTGAAAATCGGTTTAGATTTAGGTATAGCTTCCATATGTATTTTCGTCCGATTTAATGTAAATGGGGTACCAATGTCCATATATATTTTTTGATTTGCACGAAATTTGGCACAGCGTACTGAATTAAGTCTAGAGCGGTGTCTGCTAAGCCTTGTAAAAATCGGTTTAAATTCATATATAGCTCTCATATATACTTTCGTCCGATTTTATATAAATGGTGCACCAATGTCCCTATATAAATTTCGATTTGCACGAAATTTGGCATAGCGCACTGAATTAAGTCAAGAATGATGTGTGTTAAGTTTCGTGAAAATCGGTTCCGATTTAGATATAGCTCTTCCATATATATTTTCGTCCAATTTAATGTAAATGGTGTATTAAAGTCCATGCATATCTTTCGATTTGCCCGAAATTTGGCTTAGCGTTCTAAATTTAGTCTAGAAAAATGTGTGTTAAGTTTCGTGAAAATCGGTTCAGATTTAGATATAGCTCCCATATATATCTTCGTCCGATTTAAGGTAAATGGTGCACCAATGTCCACATATATCTTCCGATTTGCACAAAATTTGGCATAGCGTACTGAATTGAGTCTAGAACCAGTGAATGGAGCAGTATAGTCGGACGGGGCCGACCATACGATACCCTCCCTACACAACTACCACGGAACTCTAATTTTCTGCGGATTTTTATTTCGAGCCTGGGCAATATATCGAGATAGTTGCACCCTCTTGCCCGATTTGAGGTCAACTGCAGCTCTTCCTTACACTGAATTATTTTCCGAATATTACAAATATTCAGTACAGTCCTTCTAATTACTTATCCATATTCAGTTCACAGTGAGTTGTGTTGGGATGTTCGGCTTATAATTGTGGCCTATATATCGACTGAAAAACACAAAAAAAATAAGTTTTCGGTCCACTTCATCCCAAATTATTATCGGATCATCACAGAAAATTAAAGGCGTTATACTTGACCATAACTGGAACCCCATGGAATATTTCAAAGCGATCAGCGCTGTATTTCCGACCTCTAGTGTGGTAATGGTTTATTAAATAATATCTGAATACGTAAGCACCTGTAAATATTTACGTGTAACTCCCACATCCGAGTGCATACGGCAACAAAATTGGTATCAATTTAAAGGTCAACCACTCCTCTTGGATATACTGTCAACTTCTTGGCTCTATGTCCTTCAGGAGTAAATATATACGCTATAGAATACCAATTTTGTCATTTTTCACACAAAAGTTAGGGTCTATTTGACCCGCTTAATATTGACCTATCCTTATCAAAACAGGCAAGCTTATTCTTTGGCTCATTCCCCTTCTCCATGTAAAAATTCGAAATGTTTGGGCCATAATTGCGGCCGCTGGAGCGACCAGAAAAACCAACAAAAATTAAGTATTTGGTCCATTTCATCCCCTAAATATTAATCGATCTTTACCAAAAGCAATAGGAGTCTTCATTGGGCCGAACCCATCCTACATGCAAAATTTCGTGAAGATTGGTCCATTACTGTGGCCTGTTTTACAAATTATAATGGTCAGACGGACGGACGGATACACATGTCTAGATCGGCTCAGCTAGTAAAGGTGGTTCTAGGACCAATATTTCGCGGCGTTACAAACTCTTGGGGATGGACAAAGTTATAATACCCTGACAACATAGTTGTGTAGGGTATAATGATATGTGTAAAATTTTTTGAAAATCGGTTCAGATTTAGATATAGCTCCCATATATATGTTCGACCGATTTAATGTAAATGACACTCCAAAGTCCCTATATATCTTTCGATTTGCACGAAATTCGGCATAGCGTAGTGAATTAAGTCTAGAATGATGTCTGCTAAGCTTCGTGAAAATCAGTTCAGATTTGGATATGGCTGCAATTATGTTCTCCTCCGATTTTAAGTAAATGATGCACAAATGACCCAAAATATGGCCGATATGCACAAAACGTGCTGAAATTAGTATAAACTAACATGTGACAAGTTTCGTTGAATTCGGTTTAGATCCATTAATATTTTCGTCCGATTATAAGTAAATGGTGCCCCAAACTCCTCATTTTTGTCGGATTGATTCGAAAATTTGCACAACGTACAAAATGTAGTGTAGACTGACGTAATTGATTTTTGTAGAAATGCAAACATAGGCCATATATTCGACCGACTTCATGTTTAATGGGTATTGCTTAAGGGGACCCCCCCCCCCTTCTCGGGGTCAAAATTTTGTATACCCTCCACCATAGTATGGAATGTATATTAATTTTGTTTTTCCGTTTGTAACTCATCGAAATAATCATCTCCGACCCTATAAAGTATACATATTCTTGATCAGGGTAAAATTCTAAGACGATCTCTGCAGGCAGGTCAAGTTCAAAGATGGGGTATGTCGGTCCACGTTTAAGCCTAGCTCCCATATAAGTGTACCCCCCAATTTTCGGTATTTTGGGGTTCTTGAGCGCGTTTTTCAACCGAATTCACTGAAATTTTGTACATTGGGTTCTTATTGGGTACTAAATGTCTCCACGGAAAATTATAAATATAGGTCCACTTTTTCTGGTAGCCCCTATATAACGGTACCTCCTAATTTTCAGTATTTTGGGGGCTTTGGTCGTATTTTTCCACCAAATTGTCTGTAATTTAGTATTTTAATTTCTTAATCCACAAAAAATTATTAACATCGGCCCATTTTTTCGGGTAGCCGCCATATAAGGGTATTTTGGGGTTCTTGAGGGCGTTTTTCAACCGAATTCGCTGAAATTTGGTACATTGGGTTCTTATTGGGTACCAAATATCTCCACCAAAAATTATAAATGTAAGTCCATTTTTTCTGGTAGCTCCCATATAAGGGTACTCCCAAATTTCGTTATTTTGGGGTTCTTGAGCGCGTTTTTCAACCCAATTCGCTGAAATTTGGTATTTTGTGGCCGTATATGGTAACAAATCTGCATACCAAAAATTATTAATAGTCAATCCCTTTTAGGGGTAGTTCCCATATAACCCCATGTTTTATATTAATATAATTATCTGATTTTTCCGCGTTTTGGGTTTGGTTCTAACACTCTGTTGTAATCATTTCACCTGCGAAGGATATCGAGATAAAAAACTAGAACGTACGGTTCTATAATGAACTATATGTGAACTATTGCCCGCATTCAGGCTTAGCCGTAGCCCCTGTGTGGGAGGTACCAGACCGATATTCCCTAAATTCGGACTTGAGCTAAGTTTGGAAGAAATAATAAGATGGAATGAAATCAAATTATTCTGAAACCGATTTGGTTCAAAGAAACATGGAGTCTAGAACAAATATTTCGATGAGGCACATTTTCACCGTGTGAAAGTTTATACACACTAATTAGCCATAAGGCTGAGGGTATAATTTTCTATTAAAAATTATTGTTTACATAAACGGATTGTAGAAATGTCGGTATATGTCCATTTTTATACCCTTCACCACACTGTGGTACAGGGTATTATGTCTTTGTGCATATGTTTGTAACAGGCAAAAATAATCGAGATAGACCCATGGTTCCTTTTGAGAATAAGCATAGAATCACTTTCTGAGTCGATTTATGCATGTCCGTCTGTCCGTCCGTCCGTCCGTCCATGTATTTTTGTTAACAAAGTACAGGTCGCATTTATGATCCGATTTGGATGAAATTTGGCACAGGTCACTTAATTGGCCCAAGGACGAACCCTATTGAAATTGGAAAAAATCGGTCCACGTTTAGGCATAGCTCCCATATAAGGGTACCCCAAAATTTTCGGTATTTTGAGGTTCTTGAGCGCGTTTTTTAACTGAATTCGCTGAAATTTGGTACATTGAGTTCTTATTGGGTAGCAAATCTCCCTACCAAAAATTATAAATAAAGGTCCATTTTTTCGGATAGCGCCCATATAAGATTACCCCCAATTTTTGGTATTTTGGGGGTTGTGATCGCATTTTTCGACCGAATTCGCTGAAATTTGGTACTTTGTGTTCTTATTGGGTAGCAAATCTCCCTACCAAACATTATAAATAAAGGTAATTTTTTCAGAAAGCCCCCATATAAGGGCACCCCCAATTTTCGGTATTTTCGGGTTTTTGGGCTCGTTTTATAACTGAATTCGCTGAAATTTTGTACATTGGATTCTTATTGGGTACCAAATTACTCCACTAAAAATTATAAATATAGGTCCAGTTTTTGTGGTAGTCCCCATATAACGGTACCCCAAAATTTTTGGTATTTTGGGGGTTCTGATCGGATTTTTCGACCAAATTGACTGTAATTTAGTACGTCGAGTTCTTATTAGGTAGCACATCTCTCCACTATAAATTATAAATATTGGTCAATTTTTTCTGGTAGTCCCCAGGTTTTGAGGTTCTTAAACCAAATTCTATTTTCTGGTACAGGGCAGTATGTTTTTGTGCATATGTTTGTAACATGCAAAAATAATCGAGATAGACCCATGGTTCCTTTTGAGAATATGCATAGAATCACTTTTTGAGTCGATTTAAGTACGAAAATTGGCACAGCGTAGCAAATTAGGTCTAGAATGATGTGTGTAGTTTTCCTGAAAATCGGTTCAGATTTATATATAGCTCCCACATATACTTTCGTTAGATTTAATGTAAATGGTGCACCAAAGTCCCTATATATCTTTCGATTTCCACGAAATTTGGCCCAGCGTAACAAATTAGGTCTAGAATGATGTGTGTTAAGTTTCCTGAAATCGGTTCAGATTTAGATATAGCTTCTATATCTGACCAAATGAACAATTTAGTATCGGTTGCAGAATGACGTGTTTATGGTTCCAATTTCATTTTACTGGTCCTTTAAAAATGTGACTTCTGTTAGGATTCATCTGTTGAATATACTCAAAGTGGTGAAGGGTATCATATAGTTGGCCCCGTCCGACTTTACTACTTTCCTTACTGGTTTCACTTGTTTGGTATGTTTCCTATATTTTCATTTCAAGTACCTGTCAGTGTATCTATGGTGGAGGGTATGCAAAGTTCGGCCCGGTCGAACTTAATGCTTATTCACTTGTTTTTAAATAAAAGGGACCTTCCTTTTCCTCACAATATATTTTTTCGCTCTAACTACCATTACCATTTACTTTATTGTTAAATATGGTTGCTTTGACAAATTTAGTTTTTTTGGCAAACAAAAATACCCATTTCAACTCACTCTAAAAGCATTAACTATGAACCAAAGAAAAAAAGCATTTTGTCCCACATTCCCCAAAGTGAACATCATTAAATGAATTACACACGAATTTAACCAGAGCACACACACACACCTTCAACAGTATGCTTCTTCATCTTCTATTATTCGTACTTCTGACATTATTTGCATTCACACCAAAACGCATTTTTCTAGGTTAACCTTAACTATGAAAAATACGAATGGCCAAAGTCAAAATGTAGAAGAATTTGCATACATGCGTGCAGGTGTGTGTGTAGATTAATGTGGGTAGATATCCACATATGTACATAACCAACAAACAAATTCCCATTGTCCCCGAACAATATTCTGGACGCATTATGTGGAACATATGTGAACGTAAGTGCTTACTGGTTGTAGAGGGTTATGGGAGGAGAAAACTTAAAACCAGTGAGCGGAGCAGTATAGTCGGACGGGGCCGACCATATGATACCCTACACAACTTCCACGAAACTATAACTTTCTGTGGTTCTATATTCTGAGCTTGGGCAATATTTCGCGATATTTGAACCCGATTAGAGGTCAACAAATATTACAAATATTGAGTACAGCCCTTCTAATCACTTGTCCAGATTCCCTTCAACGTGGGTTGTGTTGTGATATTCGGCTTTCAATTTTGGCCTATAGATCGACTCGAAAAAGCACAAAAAAATAAGTTTTCGGTCCACTTCAACCCAAAATTATTATCTGATCATCACCGAAAATTATAGGCGTTGTCGGTGACCATAACTTGAACCTCATGGAAAATTTCAAAGCGATCAGAGCTATATTACCGCCCTCTAGTGTGGTAATGGGTTACTAAATAATATATGAATTCGTAAGCACCTGTAAATATTTATGTGTAAGTTCCGCATCCGAGTACATACGACAATATAATTGGTATCAATTTAAAGGGCAACCACTCCTCTTGAACATACTATCAACTTCTCGGGTCTAGGTTCTTCAGGTGCAAATATATACCCCATAGAATACAAATTTTGTGATTTTTCACACAAAAGTCAGGGTTCATTTGACCCGCTAAATATTGACCGATCTTTATCAAAACAGCCATACATATTCTTTGGCTCAATTCCCTTCTCCGTGCAAAAATTCGCGGAGTTTGGGTCATAATTGCGCCCTCTGGAGCGACCAGAAAAACCGACAAAAATAAAGTTTTTGGTCCATTTCATCCCCTAAATAATAACCGATCTTTTCCAAAAACAATAGGGGTCTTCATTGGCCAGAACCCATCCTACATGCAAAATTTCGCGAAGATTGGTCCATAACTGTGGCCTGTATCGTGTTTACAAATTATAATGGACAGACGGACGGACGAACAGACACACATGTCTAGATCGACTCAGCTAGTCGAGATATGACGATCGGTATACTTAAAGGTGGGTCTAGGACCAATATTTCGCGGCGTTACAAACTTTTGGGGCTGCACAAAGCTATAATACCCTGACAACATAGTTGTGTAGGGTATAAAAATGTAGGTGTAAATTTGCAAGTTGTCGAAAATATATCATTCCACTTTAATAACCCTATATTACTCTAACATACTATACCTCAAACATTTTGCTTAACTAAAAGACTTGCATGATGTGCTGTACTCTAGCATAAGTATGGCAGTTAGATTTTTATCCCACCTTTTTTTTGGTAACACACTGACAGACGTACCATAGTATGTAGTAGCACTGGCAGTGGTAGCTTTTACTACTCATATTAGTGACTGGCATTTTCTGTCATACTATAAAACTGATCCTGATGCACTATCAACCGCACCACACCATCTCATTAATATGCAGCAAACGTGGCCACCAACCACATCCAACAACTGTATGCATCTGCATCTCTCACAGCCACGCACCCACGTGAGTGACTCTGTGAGTGAATGACTGAATGAATGAATAAACGGATGTGTAGCATCTTCTTGCTCCAGGGAAGCATTAAAATGGCATTGCATAAGCCAATGGTTAACCATCATCCTAACTACCATTATACCCAGTGGTGGCGGCGCAGATAGTGCAACGAGTGCACCTGTATTTGAGCACTAACTTATGTAAACTGCTGTAGGACTTTTTCTCTCTTGTTGAAATCCTACTAGGAAAACGCGTTTAGCTGAAGCAGTTTAAGAGCATTGTTAACTCAATTATGTGCCAAGAATTGAAGATGCCCCAACAGAGGAACGAACAGGTGATGGAAACGAAAACAAAAACTGACACGAAAACTAAATACCACGTAATGTTCTTATAAAATGTGTGTGGGGGAACTAGTTTTTGTGTTTCTGAAATCGCATAAAAACCAGAAATTAGTTGCACAATTAAATAGTTGGAAAATTTGCCATTTAAATTTAAATAATTGATTTCAATCCAAATAGCCAAAATTAAATGAGAAAACACGGGGTCCGCGTTAATGGAAATCATAACAAGTGAAAAAGCGTTAAGTTCGGCCGGGCAGAAATTTTTAATTGATAATTCAAATTCGAAGATGGGGAATATCGATCCACTCCTTCTGAAACCTCCACAGAGGCTAGGTCTAAATGCGACTATAGTTCATTATCGAACCTTACGTTCTAATTTTTTACCTCGCTATCCTCTGCAGGTGAAATGATTACACTAGAGTCTTAGAACCAAACTCAAAACGCGGAACATATCAGATAACTATATTAATATAAAAAAGGGGGTTATATGGGGACTACCCCAAAAAGGGGGCGAATATTAATAATTTTTGGTAGAGAGATTTGGTACCTATTAAGAACTCAAAATACTAAATTACAGCTAATTCGGCGGAAAAATACGATCAAAACCCCCAAAATTCTAAAAATTGGGAGGTACCATTATATAGGGGCTACCAGAAAAAGTGGACCTATATTTATAATTTTTTGTGGAGACATTAAGGACCCAATAAGAACCCAATGTAGCAAAGTTCAGCGAAAAATGTGCTCAAGAACCCCAAAATACCGAAAATTGGGGGGTACCCTTATATGGGGGCTACCCGAAAAAATTGACCTATATACATAATTTTTTTAGAGAAGTTTGGTACCTATTAAGAACTCAAAACACTAAATTACAGCCAATTCGGCGGAAAAATACGACCAAAACCCCCAAAATACTGAAAATTAGGAGGTTCCGTTATATGGGGGCTACCAGAAAATATAGACCTATACTTATAATTTTTTGTGGAGACATTTAGTATCCAATAAGAACCCAATGCACCAAATTTCAGCGAATTCGGCTGAAAAAGGCGCTCAAGAGCCATAAAATACCGAAATTTGCCGGGTACCCTTATATGGGAGCTATGCCTAAACGTGGACCGATATATCCCATCTTCAAACTTGACCTACCTGCAGACAAAAGACAACCCTACGCAAAATTTCAGCACCCTATCTCAATTCCTTCAGAAGATAGCGTGATTACAACAGACGGACGGACGGAGAGACGGACGGACAGACGGACGGACATGGCTAGATCGTCTTAGAATTTTACCCTGATCATGAATATATATACTTTATAGGGTCGGAAATGAATATTTCGAGGAGTTACAAACGGAATGACAAAATTAATATACCCTCCATACTATGGTGGAGGGTATAAAAACGGGTTGGAGAAGTACTAAAATTTCATTAGAATGCAATAAGAAACCAAAGCAGGAAAGGTTGACTACACCATGTTGGGTGCAGGCAACTGGGGCTCTCATGTTCCCAATAAGGTACATTTTCCATATTCCAAAACCTTAGATCCCTAGTTCCCTCATAGTACAAGTATATTAATTTCGCCATTCCTTTCTGTCATTTATCCAAATAACTATTTTCAATCCTACGAAGTATACAAAGGGTAATTTTTTATGTCTCGAGATTTAAGGATTGGAATACTCTTTCCGAAATGTTGGTATCTTCAATGTTGTCTTCCAAGGCGTCAGTTGAAACGGGCTTGTGTGTATAGATGTGAATTTTAACACAGCCGAACAAAATAACCTAATGGCATTAAATTGCACGATATAGGCGACCAATTGACCGGAACGTAAAATAAAATGTGTGGCATGTGACACTGTCTTGCTGAATCCACATGTCATGCAAGTCAAGCTCTTGCATTTTGGGCAAACAATATCTCATCTCACGGCAGTGCTCACTATTTACTTCGCCGCATCTTTGCATATATACGGTCCAATGAGGCCACTGGCTGGTATGTAAACCGTACCAAACTGTATCTTAGCTTTTGCAATGCTTCTGGCTGATCATCACTCTAAAATCGACAATTCTGCTTATTTACATACCCATTGAGCCAAAAATTAGCTTCGTCACTGAACATAATTTTTCGATAAAAAGGTGGGCCAACTTTCCCAGAGACAATTTACCGTAATTTTGCGCTGCAATAGGTCTTTCGACTTCAATTCTTGTTGTTGTTGTAACAGCCCTATTGCTTTTACACAATGGGCTGAGGTGACAGACGTTTGCCGAGTAAGACTCGGGTCGTTTCGGATCGTAGATCCCTCTGTCGTGGAAACGACTTCAATTCTTGTACCAGCTGTTGATGATCACCACTAACTCTGGTCGATACGGTTGCTATATTTTCTTCAAATCGTTCTCTACGTAGTTCGTATTGATTAAACTGGTGGAATTGATTAAACTGGTCATAAGATGAGCTTTCGAGTGACATTCGCAAGCGAGTGAAACAGAACACAAATCGTGCTTGAGTTGTTTAAACCAGTGTTGCCAGTAGGTAAGAAACTACAATAAAACATATTAAAAAGTAGTTAGGTTCAGTCGAGCCGAAATTTGCATAGCATTCACCATTTGATTTGAAGTCAGAAATCCTTATGTCAGTCGGTACTTTTATTTGTGACGAACACTCAGGTTGGAAAATACCGAAAATAAAGTGGGAGCTATACGGAAACATTGACATTAACTGGTCCTTCAAATATTTTTTGACCCTCAAAAAGCCCCGAACACAAGATTATAACCACTTCGTTTTAACTGATCACTCGATCAGTTAAAACCTTAAATATACCGGAACTATAGCGGGAGCTAAATATGTAGATGACGTAATGCCACGTTACAGCCAATTCAGTGTGGTGAAGATCTTCAATATACGGAATATAAATCGGCACATTTATGTGAAGGCTACACTGACATGTGGACCTATGTAAACATTTCTTATACCCTTCACCACACTGTGGTACAGAGTATTATGTCTTTGTACATATGTTTGTAACAGGCAAAAGGAAACGAGATAGACACATTGTTCCTTTTGAGAATATGCATAGAATCACTTTTTGAGTCAATTTATGCATGTCTGTATGTCCGTCTGTCTGTCCATGTTAAATTGTAAACAAAGTACAGATCGCATTTATCAGAACTTGGATAAAATTTGGAACAACTCATTTATTTGGCCCAAGGACGAACCCTATTGAAATTGGGAAAACCCGGTTCTGATTTAGATATAGCTCCCATAGCATCAAATCTTCTCCTATATATCTTTCGATTTGCACGAAATTTGTCACAGCATACTAATTTAAGTCTAGAATAATGAGTGCAGAGTTCCATGAAAATCGGTTCAGATTTAGATATAGCTCCCATATATAGCTTCGCCCGATTTTAGGTAAATAGTCCACTAAACTCCCTGGAAATATTTTGACTTGCACGAATTTTGGCATATCGTACTGAATTAAGTGTAGAATGATGTGTGAAAAGTTTAGTGAAAATCGGTTCAGATTTAGATATACCTCCCATATATAGCTTCGCCCGATTTTAGGTAAATATTCCATTAAAGTCCCTAGAAATATTTTGATTTGCACGAAATTTGGCACAGCGTAATGAATAAGGTCTAGAATGATGTCTGCCAATTTTCGTGAAATTCGGATCAGATCTCCCCATATATATTTTCGTCCGATTTAAGGTAAATTGTGCACCAAAGACCATATATCTTTCGATTTGCACGAAATTTGGCATAGCATACTGAATTGCGTCTATAATAATGTGTGCTAAGTTTCATGAAAATCGGTTCAGATTTAGATATATCTCCCATATATTTTTTCGTCCGATTTTATATTAATTGAGCACCAAAGCCTCTACATTTCTTTCGACTTGCACGAAATTTGGTATATAAGTATCACATATTTAAGTTCCTTCAATTTCACGTCAGTGTTCCTTCGAAAAGTTGACGTTTGTTAGGATACATATGCATAGTCGGTCCGTCCGACTTTACTACTTTCCCTACTGTTTATACCCTACACAACTATGTTGTCAGGGTATTTTAGCTTTGTGCAGCCCCAAAAGTTTGTAACGCCGCGAAATATTGGTCCCGATCGTAATATCTCGACTAGCTGAGTCGATCTAGACATGTGTGTCCGTCCGTCCGTCTGTCCATTATAATTTGTAAACACGATACAGGCCACAGTTATGGACCAATCTTCACGAAATTTTGCATGTAGGATGAGTTCTGGCCAATGAAGACCCCTATTGTTTTTGGAAAAGATCGGTTAATATTTAGGGGATGAAATGGACCAAAAACTTTATTTTTGTCGGTTTTTCTGGTCGCTCCAGAGGCCGCAATTATGGCCCAAACACCGCGAATTTTTGCATGGGGAAGGGTATCAGGCCAAAGAAAAATCATGCTTGTTTTGATAATGATCGGTCAATATTTAGCGGGTCAAATGGACCCTAACTTTTGTGTGAAAAATTACAAAATTTGTATTCTATAGCGTATATATTTACCACTGAATGATATAGACCCGAGAAGTTGATAGTATATCCAAGAGGAGTGGTTGACGTTCAAATTGATATTAATTATATAGTCGTAGGTACTCGGATGCGGGAGTTACAATTAAATATTTACAGGTGCTTACGTACTCATATATTATTTAGTAACCTATTACCACACTGGAGGGCGGAAATATACGCTGATCGATTTGAAATGTTCCATGAGGTTCCATTAGTGGTCAAGTACAACGCCTATAATTTTCGGTGATGATCAGATAAAGTGGACCGAAATCTTATTCTTTTTTGTATTTTTTTGAGTCGATTTATAGGCCACAATTGTAAGCCGAACTTCACCATGCAACCCACAGTGAAGGGAATCTGGACAAGTAATTAGAAGGACTGTAATATTCGGAAAATATGTCAGTGTAAGGAAGAGGTGTTTTTGACCTCTAATCGGTCAAGAGGGTTCAAATATCACGAAATATTGCCCAGGCTCGGAGTAAACACCCGCAGAAAATTAGAATTCCGTGGTAGTTGTGTAGGGTATCGTATGGTCGGCCCCGTCCGACTATACTGCTCCGCTCACTGGTTTTTTTTGCAGAGATGTTTTTTACCCTCAAAGATTTGAAATCTATTTTGAACTTAAAAAAATATTTCAATTTGACAGACCATTTTCCGAGATGTTATCCCCTTCTGCGTGAACCATCACTTGGCTCGCTTTTATATGCCTTTTGAGCTGGGGCATCTTAATCCTTTCTCACTATGTGGCGTAGCCAACGTAGTCGCTGCAGCTCGATACGTCGGTCTATATCGATGTCAGAAAATAGATGGTATAGCTCATAGTTTATTCGACGGCGATGTTCACCGACGACGCAGATTGACCATAGATCTTCCGGAGAATTTTTCTCTGATCTGCTTGCACAAGCACTTATACTTCAGATCCATACAACAGCACGGGTAATATCAGCGTCAAAGACAGTAATCGATTTTTTAGCCAGAACCGGAATTAAATGCAAAATTCCGCGACGAATTGTTCATAACTGCGGTCTATATTTTGTTTAAAAATTATAATTGAAGAGCGGATGGATAAACATGTCTAGATCGACTCAGCTATTCAATATATAAATAGCTGAATTGAAAAGGGTGGTCTAAGATTAATATTTCACGGCGTTATAAACTCTTGGGGCCACACAAACATATAGTACCCTCACAACATAGCTGTGAATGGTGTGGAAATTGTTAACCCTCCATGTGAATAGGAAATTAACAGTTGATTTAAAATTCAAATTTAGAATAGGATTAATAATTGGACGAATAGTATTCCTTGCTCCATTCAAACCCGTAAACAAATAATACACTGCAATTGCTTCATAGGTTTGACTCTGTTTTGACCATATTTAAATTGCAGATTTCCTAATTTACCCCTATTGGCAAATGTATTTAAACCGAAATCAACTTTCCCTTTGTTGGTCAAGTTTTACCCCTAGCAATTGATTCAGCTTAGGCTGTTGTTATTCAACTGTTCCATTATAAATATTAATTTTTATATTCAAGTGTAAAAGTTTTCAAATTTAACTTTTATGATAGTTGTTTGAAATTTTAGACATTGATCGGTGGTCAGTTTATATTATCCGGAATTTATGGTCAATAATCGCCGCTAAAAATAGTAATTAGTACACGTTTTGGTGGGGGGTAAAATATTAATATTTTAAATTTTATACAACCCCATTAAATTACTAAGATAGAAACGCCTAAGGCATGTTACAATAATAAAGGATGGGGTAAACTGTCGAAATTGTGGAGAAGAAAATTAAGTTTATAGTACCAGTTAACAACCCTATTCGCTTATGGTTGACTGTGAATATTGAATATTAATTCACGAACATCCTCTGAGTCATAATAAAAAGTAAATACAAACACTTTTTAAACCCCCTCGGATATAGTTATCTGCAAATTCCAAATAAAAATTAGAATCTTTTCAGTAATCTTATTAAAATACACACACATAAGTATTATCAAAAACCCAACCGACTTTGCCCTTGGGATCATTTACATATACAATTTCACCTTTTATATTTTACACTTACCTTTAAAAGGTATGAACTTCCTTAAGGACATTTATTTCTAACACAAGCACAATTCAACACCCATTATCATGTCTTATGTGAATGCCCAGAAAACATAATATATTTTACAAAAATGATTTTTCATAATGAATGGTTTGATTTTGAACATGGTCTGGTCATGAATAGAATGCTCAGTGGTATAATTATGATCATATTTCAACATTAACAGCAACAACAACAACAACAAAGGCCTTATACAGTATTTTTCGGTTAATTGCACATCGAAATTTGCACAAATTTTTGTTCAATTAACCGAGGAACCAATTATCCGAACCCGCTTAATTGAATAGTTTGTTCAATTACAGTAATCACGTATAATTGGAACTATTAATGATTTAAAAAAAATCCAATTTAAAATACAAATTACGCATTCTCGAAGTTTTTCCTTATCAATAAACATTAAATTATGTCAAATATGTATGTAAAAATGACAGATTATTTGTCAATTATTATTATGCAATTAACCGGTGAAAAGTAAAAGGAAATTTATTTTTGATGACATGAATTTTGAACCAATTAAGCGGGAAAATCAATTAACAGGGTTTAATTATCCGAGAAAATTTACATGTATTTTCCTATGAAATATTTTTTGCCCCATCATGTGGTTCAATTAAGCGTGGAAACCAATTAACCAATTAGGGTCAATTAACCGAAAAATACTGTATTAATTTTCTAACCTAACTGTCTGGCCAAAGGCCAAAGCACTAACTCCTCCACCACCACTACATCACGTAGAGCTGTAAATAATAATTTTTTGTAAAAGCTCTTCCATGGGCCATGTTAATATTAAATGCATAAAATAATTTATGCACGACAGTATGTGTGTGTATGTATGTAAATTTTTGAAAATTAGATACATTAATTACAATTATTTTACTAAGAAGAATGTTGTCAGGTCGGCATTATATTTTTATGAGATACTTACCTTTGTGTGTGTCCTGAAGTAGTTGTTTGTGTGTGTGTGTTTGGAATTATTTAGTTAGTCAGGAAATGTTCTGTAAAGATTACCAAGATACATGAAAGTAATTATAGAATGCAAAATGGTTATTAAAACTATTTCGGAATTTAATTAACAAAACATGTATTGTATTTCTATTGTGTAATTCTTAATAAATGTCGATATGTTATAAATTTCTTGCAAACTTTAAAAGTATATAATTTAGATATTTGAAGTCAGATATCAAAAGTCGATTGTAACATTTCAATTCATTGTTTCGGATTTCCGATAGGAAGGATATTCTAATATGGAAATGACAAACCAATTGATATATTCCCAAAATATCATATTATTTCAATCATCATGGAGGCTGTGGTGGTATATACCTAAAGATCGACCCGTATTTATAAGTTTCGGTAGGAAGATTTGCCACCCAATTAGAACTTAAAAAATAAATTAAAATCCAAATCGGTTAAAAATCATGCCTGAAATAACAAAATAATGACATTTAGGGGGAATATATGTAATCAAGTGGAGATATTGGTAATTTTTAGTAAGACAGATTTACCACCCGCTGAAAATAAAAAATGTATACAAATGCTGAAATTCTTAAAATACAGAAATTATTTTATTTCGTACCAATCTCGACCTTTAACCAATGTTTAAATCTATCTTTAGGTTACGTATAAGCCATACGCCACTCTCAAGACCACTCTCTTACTACTATACTAAGTATCTTAACTAATAAGTATTTGAAAGACTTCGTTATTCAAATGCTTCAAAGAAAAATTAATAATAAACCAGTAAGGAAAGTAGTAAAGTCGGTCGGAGCCGACTATATAATACCCTTCACCACTTTGGGTATATTCAACAGACGAATGCTAACAGACTTCTAAATTTGCAACCTATACTAAATTTTTCATTTGTTCAGATATAGGGTTGCTTCTTACAATATGACAAAATTACCAAAACTCGGGAGAAAATATATATAGAAGCTCTATCCAAATCTGAACCGATTTCAAAATTTTCCACATTTCAAAACTTTAGTACGTTGTACAAAATTTGTGTCTATTTTATGTAAAATCGGACGAAAATATATATGTAGAAGCTATATCAAAATCTGAACCGATTTCAATGAGAATGGCAGAGATTAACTTATATTAACTACAGATTATTGTACAAAATTGTGTGGCAATCGGACAAACTATGGGTCTTCAGTGCACAATTTACATAACATCGGAAGAAAAAATATATAGGAGCTACATATAAATCTGAACTGATTTTCAGGAAACTTTACGCACATCACTCCATACTCATTTCAGTATACTATGCCAAATTTTGTGCAAATCGAAATATGTATAGGGACTTTGGTATACCATTTACATTAAATCGGACGAAAATGTATGTAGGAGCTATATGTAAATCCAAACCGATTTTCACGAAACTTAACGTGCACTATTCTAGACTTAATTAAGTATGATATGCCAAATTTCGTGCAAATCGAAAAATAAATATAGGGACTTTGGTACATCATTTACCTTAAATCGGACGAAAATATAAATGGGAGCTATATCTAAATCTGAACCGATTTTCAGGAAACTTAACACACATCATTTTAGACCTAATTCATTTCGCTATGCCAAATTTCGGGCGAATCAAAAGATATATATAGGGACTTTGGTACATCGTTTACCTTAAATCGGGGGAAACTATATATGGGAGCTATATCTAAATCGGAACCGATTTTCAGGAAACTTAACACACATCATTCTAGACCTAATCCATTTCACTATGCCAAATTTCGGGCAAATCATGGGTCTATCTCGATTATTTTTGCCTGTTACAAACATATGCACAAATACATAATACCCTGTACCACAGTGTGGTGAAGGGTATAAAAACGATTCCGAAAAGCGGAATCTGAATTTATATTCTGAGAATACATTGGCTCAAAAATCCAGCCAGATTCGTAATGCGTAAAATGAAACGGGATCTTAAAGTGGGGAGAAATAATTCAAATAAACACCTCGGGATGTCAACTTGATGACAATGAGCTGTAAGGAACAGAATTTTCCATTACAATATAATGCAAGAACCTCCAAAATATCCTCATGTGGAGGCTATACCGCAATATGCACCTACAATGAAACATTTTAGACAGAAAATTTGTCACACTCTGAACCTCGGATTTTTACTTCGGTTAGAAAATCCAGCTAGAACCATTATCTACGTTGATCTTTAAGTAGTGGTATGTCAAAACATAACCTAACATTAAAAATTTTATGCGAATTTTTTTTTTTGTATATTGGCACTCGACTTTCGGAGGCAAAATAGTACTCTAAGTGTTAAATCAGTGGTAAAAAAATTAAAATTTACCTGTCCTTTTTTGCGAAGGATTTTGCGATTTTTATTTCAGCCGTATTAACATTTATAGTCATTATATTATTATTTACGCTAAGAACGAGGAGATTTGGATATCCTCCACCATACCCTCAGTAACTTGAAAGAAGAGGACCTATACCGACAATACCAAGCTATTGTTAATGTAATAATGCAATTTAGATACAAACGTTATTCGGGGCTTTTCACATCGTGTAGGAATTACAGATCTTATATGAGGTGCTATGCCTAAGGAAAGTAGTAAAATCGGACTGGGTCAACTATACGATAACCTTCATCACGTTGGGTATATACTACAACAAAACGTAATAACGTCATTCTAGTCTCAATTTGATACTTTATAATTTTTAGTGGAGAGATTTGGTACCCAATGTATCAATTTAGAGCGAATTCGCCTAAAAACACCCTCAAATCCCTCATAACGCAGAACATTTGGGGTTACTGTTATAAATTTGACCTGCCTGCTGAAAATGTCGTCTTTCTTAGAACTTTTTGCCATATCTTAACGTATTTAAGTACAATCAACCAAAAGAATTAAATCGGCATAGATTAAACCTCTGGAAATGAACCTCTTCAAATTAAATTTATCTTGGTTGGAAAGCGAGACTTTTGAATACCTAAAATCAGTATGGGGCTATGTGAGAAAATGGACCGACATTTAAAAACGTCTGCAAATGTGTTTTCCAGAATTCGGAGACCAAATGAAAGCCCTTTCGTTGAGGAAATTCGACAAAAAATTTTAAAATATCGAAGATGGGATGGAGATCATTTTACGGGGATATGTAAAAACATTGTCATACAAAGTTCTTCAAAAAATTTGACCTGCCTACGGAAAAAAGACAACTCTAACCAAAGTTTACGCTTCTCTTTTTTTTGTTTCTCATTTTTAAAGAACAAGAATTTTGAAATTAAAGTTTCCTTGGTGTACCGTTATATGGGAGCTATACCAAACGTGTCATATATACCATTTACAATACCAGGTGTCATAGGAGTATAGCAAAGTGTATTATATTCTATCCTCATACCAAATTTAAAGATTCTACTTCAAATGTTATGTGCGCTAAATTACTTAGACCTCTACATAGAATAAAAATGATTAATACCGATTAAAAATTAAGAAAAACCAGCATAAAATTCGAATACTTTCCAATTTTTATTTCTAAATGCTCTTCATAACAACATTAAATCGAAACCTCTAAGCATCCTCCGCTTCTTCATTGTTTTGTTCACCTTCAACAATCTGACCTTCATCCTCATTCAAATCTTGATCTTCGTCGACAACAACTTCATCGGCTTCCACAGTATCTCCAACATCTTCCTCATGATCATGATCCGAACCCTGAGGTCTACATCCACCCAATGGCTTCTGCGGCACCTTGGCAATATTCTCTTCATAATAAAGATGCATATCAGGTCTATCCCATATACTGTTGACCCATTCAATTCGAAAATCATATTTGGCACAGGAGCAGAATTTACGTGAACGATGACAGACGGGACATGTGGCCTGTATCGCTTTGCCATGGATAAATTTACGTACCGTCTTACGTTTACAGCAATGGGGGCAGGAGTGAGGCTTTTTAGGGGAATCTTTCTGTTGTTTCTGCACCGAGCATGGTGGTGGTTTGGTGTAAATCAAATGACCACGATTCTTAGTACAGAAACAACAATTACATTCTCCACTAACGGGTTTGGCTTTTCGTGATTGCATGCGATCGTAGAATTTCTTATAGATCACCTTAATTTTGGCCTCCACCCCGCGTTGTTCATCACAACTCAAACCATCGAATTGGGCATAGGATTCTGCTGTTTTCTTTGCCGCATGAACATAAAGACATTCTTCGGAGAATGAAGGTTTCTCGGATTTCTCGTCATGTGGCCGATAGTAGAATGCCTTAAAGCCACGTTTTATTATTGTATAGGCCAAGTGGGCCTCCACCCGATTCATAAGACACTTTCGACCCAATTCATGAAAAATATCCTCCTTGCGTAAACGTTTTGTCGGCTTGGCATCTAGACAGTAGCAGACCAAATCGTAGTGGAGGAACGAATAGGTGATTATATCCACAGATGTTTTGGCTTTACATTCGTGTATACCACATAGAATCATTATTTGGGCCAAGCTATGAGAGATATCAATGAGATTTTCCAAAAACATCGAGGAAACATTTAAATCGTCGCGAACACATTCACATTCTAGATTTTGATCGATAACACCCAAATTGGCGTGACGTTGACATTCACGATGTTTGCACGTGGTGCGACAATTGAAATTGGCCAGAGATTGCATGGTTTTTTGGAAATAATTTTGGAATTCACTTAAAATTTTATTAACTTTTGTTATTATTTATCAAAATAATTTTATTAAAAGCCTATGTTATTTTTTACGTTGTCAAAATTGTTTGACAAAAGAACCTACATTATAGTACCACAGTCAAAATTCCATAATTGGATTTTCTGAAGACTAATTACACAAGGTATACATATGATTCATAAAAAAATATTCCTTAAAAAATCCACGCCTTGTGAGAGCCATAAAAAAAGTTCTTTAAAAAATCCACGCCTTGTGAGGGCCATAAAAAATATCCCTTAAAAAATCCACGCCTTGTGAGGGCCATAAAAAATATCCCTTAAAAAATCCACGCCTTGTGAGGGCCATAAAAAATATCCCTTAAAAAATCCACGCCTTGTGAGGGCCATAAAAAATATCCCTTAAAAAAGCCACGCCTTGTGAGGGCCATGAAAAATATTCTTTAAAAAATCCACGCCTTGTGAGGACTAATAATAATATTTGGTAGGAAAATATTTTATCAAATTTCCAAAATTCCAAATTATAACCAAATCAGTTGAAAAGCGAGTCTAAATTCCGAATATTGGGTGGTACATAGGGGAAATACGAGAATGTGGTCGATATTGATAATTGTTGCTCATGATAATTACAAATGCTAAATTACAGTCGATTCGGTTGAAAAACGTGCCCAAACTCCCAAAAGCAACCAAGTTATGGGGTTATAATTATGTTGGGACTATCCTAAAACCAGTAAGGAAAGTAGTAAAGTCGGACTGGACCGACTATATGATACCCTTCAGCACTTTGGGTATATTCTACATATGTATCGTAAAAGACGTCGCCTTTTCGAAGGAACATTGATATGAAATTAAACGAACTTAAATATGTGATCTTTATCTATATCTAAACCGACTAACATCAATCCCTACACATGTCATTCTGCAACCTATGCTAAATTTTGTAAATCGATTTAAAGCAAACTTGACACACGCTATTCAGTATGGTGCACTGTTTAAAATTTAATGTCAATCAGACACCCATTGATGATTTGGTGTACAATTATGAATAAATTATATCGACGCCTCCGAACCATAGTATGCTAAGTCGACTTAGCATGTTTTAAAGTTCTTAACGTTTTTAGATAATACGGTCCTTAATTTATATTCTCTGAAATTTTGGTAATCATCGGCCACCAAACCAAAGTTATAAGCAAAAATGTACTTAGCATGGCCCGTAAGATATATGAAACTTCCATACTTTGAGAGCTTCTACTGAAAAACTCACTTTTCTGACTTAGCATATTATGGTTCGGAGGCGTCGATATATGGAAGCTATGCTATATCTATATCTGAACCGATTTCAAGGAAACTTGCCAGATATTAATTCATATAAACTTGAGTATGTTGTTTCAATCGGCCTAGCTTTGGATCTTTAGTGCACCAATTACATAAAATCGGACGAAAATATATATAGAAGGTGTATGTAAATTTGAACCGATTTTCACAAAACTTTGCACACATCATCCTAGTCTTAATTCAGTACGCTATACCAAAATCGGCCATGCACCATTTACATAAAATCGGGCGAAACTATATAGGAGCTAAATCTAAATCTGAATCTAAATCTGGACCTTAATTCAGTACGCTATGCCAAAATTCGTGCAAATCGAAAGATATATAGGGACTTTGGTGCACCATTCAACTAAGATCGGGCGAATCTATATATGGGAGCTATATCTAAATCTGAACCGATTTTGACGAAACTTAGCAAACATTATTCTAGGCATAATTCAGTGCGCTATGCCAAAATTCGTGCAAATCGAATTATTTCCAGGGACTTTGGTGCAGCATTTACCTAAAATCGGACGAAACTATATATGGGAGCTATATCTAAATCTGAACCGATTTTCACGAAATTTAGCACACCTCTTTCCAGACATAATTAAGTACGCTATGCCAAAATTCGTGCAAATCGAATGATTTTTAAGGACTTTGGTGCACCATTTACCTAAAATCGGATGAAAATATATATGGGAGCTATATCTGAAACTATTTTCTGCAATTTTCTTGGGCCAAATAAGTGACTTGTGCTAAATTTCATCAAAATCGGACTATAAATGCGACCTGTACTTTGTTTACAATTTAACATCAACAGACGGACGGACGGACATGCATAAATCGACTCAGAAAGTGATTCTATGCATATTCTCAAAAGGAACAATGTGTCTATCTCGTTTCTTTTTGCCTGTTACAAACATATGCACAAAGACATAATACCCTGTACCACAGTGTCGTGAAGGGTATAAATATTCTAGGAGTGATAGCAATGTATATGTAAAGTTTCATAGATTTATATATATTATATATTGCGATATCTATCGTAATTTCAATAGAGAGACGAAGAGGGCTAAATCGTCTACGAAAACTATTTTGAGGTCTTGAATGTGGAATGGCAAATTGATTATACATTTCACCTTATGGTGGAGTGTTGTACCTACTATGGTACAAAAATTAGTCAGCACGTGCTGCATACATACAAAGTTTTGCAGATTCTCATATAAAAATTTCGTCAAGTTACAACGCAATACCCGGAACCCATACAAAGAAAAATACTTCGTTCAACACAAAACATCAAAAATTAAAATTTCTTTAATATCGTATTTAATACGTTTAATTTTTATATATCATTCAAAATGTCGCCAACAGATATGCTATTATTTTACACAAAAAAATGGGCACTTACATTTGCAATCTTTCATTCACATATCATGTGAAAGCTTACAATGCAATGTGTCAGAAAATCATAATCCTGACAACCAAAAAGGATTAATGTTCCAATATTTTGTTTCATTCCTTTTTCTCTTTTTGTGAGAAAAAAACACAGAGCTTTAAACATATTTTATCACTTTACGGACAGGTGACTTTTGATAAAATATCAAATTTATTTTACTTACAAAATTATCCCGCTATGAAAAATTATTAGAAGAGGTTGAATAATTTTAAGGAAATTACGTTTTACCCTTGTAGAAGATAAGAAAAATGAATTATTACTGTCATTATAGAGATGTATTGTGACAAGATTTATTAAGAAAGCCCACGAGAAAAATCTATTTATCTCTATTACGAAGGCCATAAATTTCCCTACATTATCATTTTATTATAATTTTGTTATTTTCCGCTTGGACCCACATTAATATTTATTTTTTTATGTTTTTGTCATGTCAGTGGCTCTTTTTGTTTTTGCTCCACTCAATCTCTGACAACAACTCATTTGCATATGACGTCGTACATCCGACAGATATAAAAAATACAGGATTTTTTTCCATCCATTTTTTATGCTGATACTGTGTGATACTATCTACCTGTATTTTAACGCTTTTCAAGGAGTAAAATAAAAATGACTACAGTGTGAGTGAGATAGACTGTGTCACACAGACCACTAACTGTGTAAGTTTAAATAAATGATGGCAATTTTTATGTGAAGAAATATCTCAAACGCATTAATTTCCATGAAGAAGAAGATGGTGAACAACAAGTGTGAATAATTCTGTTATTATATGGATTCACAGAGAATCACAGAATGGATACATTCATGAGCTGATAGAATCTGAATATCCGGTTTAAAAATGTATAAACCGTTTTTTCTCCAAATTTAGTTCTTGACGTATTCGGTATAACTTTATATGTTTCTAGAAAATATTTTGGACAAATCCGAGAGTTCTACATAATAAGGCATGTTATTGATTACCTACATAGAAGGCTTAAGTGACAAAAAAAAAAAACAGCTAAAATAGTGAACATCGATTTATTGTCTTTGAGGACCCCACCTAAAATCTTAAGAGCAACATTTTTGTAGAATATTGCGAGGATGAAAAATCACATTTTGTGATAATTAGAGTACGTTTCAATAAATGATCAAGCCATATCTCCGAACTTTGACCTATGGCGAATTTTTCCTTCTGGGGTTTTCATATAAACACCAGACTTTTTTACTCCCAATAAGAATTTTCCACCCACCAGACCATAACCTCGAATTTGTCGCACAGTGTTATCAGACAAATACGCGTGGATTGTTTTATGAATATTTTCTGAAGGACTATGAGACAACTTAGTGTGGATTTAAGAAATATCAGAGCTATAGGAGTAGATATTGAAAGAATATTAGGTTTGGGGAAAAAGAAATCCAATATTTTTATATGAACTATAGGACTTTATTTAACATGCTTCGGAATGTCCGATTTGGGCCAAACATGCACCGTTTGGTTTCAGGACTTGTTGCCATTTTAAAGGTAACTTCATAATGCCTCTCTCATAGAAGTTCTGCTCTCTATTTGTAAAAAAACTTCTAGTAGTCGATTTTCACAATCCTCCCTAGATACCAATTTTTGAAGCAATTCATAATAAATAATTCCCTTCCAGTCCCACAAAATGCATAGCAGAATCTTCCTGGTCATTAGTCCTGGTTTGGCCACCGTTTGAGGTGCTTCACTGCTCTTTGACCATGATAATTTTGACACAGGGTTATCGTATGTGATCAGTTTCTCATCTCCAGTCACCATCCGCTTAAGAAATGAGTTTATCTCATTCCGTTTGGCCAAGGCTTCGCAGATGGAAATTCAATCCATCCATGCTATTTTTTCCGTTAATTAACATCGATGCCTTAAAACTTCCCAACCAAGCTTCCGGAAGTTTCTGGCGAGTCACTGTAGATGTGTGTGGCCTAGCGTTGTCCTTGTGGAACACGACACCTATCCTGTTGGCCAATTCTGGCCGTTTCTGGTCAATTGCAATCTTCAAACGCTCCAGTTGTTGACAGTAGAGATCAGAATTTTGCATTTGGCTATATGGAAGCAACTCATAATAAATAATTCCCTTCCAGTCCCACCAAATGCATAGCAGATTCTTCCTGGTCATTTGTCCTGGTTTGGCCACCGTTTGAGGTGCTTCACCGCTCTTTGACCATGATAATTTTGACACAGGGTTATCGTATGTGATCAGTTTCTCATCTCCAGTCACCATTCGATTAAGAAATGAGTCTATCTCATTCCGTTTGGCCAAGGCTTCGCAGATGGAAATTCGATCCATACTATTTTTTCTGTTAAATGGCGTGGCACCCAAACATCGAACTTCTTTTTGAATCCAGCTTTGTGTAAATGATTTAAACCCGCTTCTGGGAGATGTTAAGAATGCTAACATGCCTGTCAACTTCGATAATTTTTCCGATTTTATCGACATTTTCATAATTTCTTTTTCCCCAACCTGACCAAGATCAAGTCCAAAGGCCTATCTGCCTTCTGGTACATACCCTGTCGTTATGATTATGTTGGAGTGTTCGTTATGATTCAAACTTTGCACATCGTAATATTTTTGATTAAATATTTTGATTAATGTTTTTGCCAAAAACTATATTAAGCCCGATAATGGACCCATCGGCTCATTCCTTCTGGCATACATATAAAAAATAAACGTTACAAGAAACGAATGGTTTTTTACCAAACTTACATTAAATTCGAATATGGATTCTTTAGGTCAACTTCCTCAGATACCTAGGGTATACCCTCCCCAAACTGCCACAAAATAATAAAATTAATTAAACAATGTTCACATTGACACTAGGCAGTGATTCCGCAAACTTCTGCCAAACAAAATAGCGTCACGAAAAAGGAATACTGCATATGTCGAAGGCTGAGGATATATATCTTTCTGCCACACCGATCGACACTTTTATCCTTGTCTAATGAATAGTTTTTATACAAGTATCAGATAACTATTTTCTTAAAATTACCAGGACCTTCATAAGCATAGATTATTTAAACATTATTTTTCCAGCAGTTTCACTATTTTACCCCTCAACTTTTTAAATAATATTTTATCAAGAAATATTGCCGTCATAATGTGAATTTTTAAAGGATTTTTCAAGAACTTCCACAGCCATTGGCGTGGATATTGTAGACAATATTATTCAAGGAACTCCAATGGAACTCATAAAATCATTTATAATACATGCAAGTCGATTTTCACCCCCTTAGCCGTCGCTTTATTAAAGAATATTTTTTTCCAAGGACCAAGCAAAGCATTTTCAAGGACTTTCACCAACATAAGCGCAGATTTTTAAATGCAATTTTTTTCAAGGACCACTACACTCTTAAACGAGGATTTTTTAAAGAATATCCTTTTCATTGACCCTATGTGGATTTGTAACGAACAGTTTTTCAAGGGCCTCCACTATCATAAGAGTTTATTTATAAACAAGTGAAAAAGCGTTAAGTTCGGCCGGATACCCTCCACCATAGATATACTGGCAGGTTCTTGAAATGAAAATATAGGAAACATACCAAAAAAAGGACCTATACCGACATTTCTACAAACCGATTATGTAAACAATAATTTTTAATAGAAATTTATACCCTCAGTCTTATGGCTAATTAGTGTGTATACACTTTCACACGGTGAAAATGTGCCTCATCGAAATATTGGTTCTAGACGCCATGTTTCTTTGGACCAAATCCGTTTCAGAAAAATTTGATTTCAGTCCATCTTATTATGTCTTTCAAACTTAGTTCAAGTCCGAATTTGGGGAATATCGGTCCATGCCTTCTGGTACCTCCCACACAGGGGCTACGTCTAAGCCTAAATACGGTCTATAGTTAACATATATATCGAACCGTACGCGCTCAAGAACCTCAAAATGCCGAAATTTGGGGGTACCCTTATATGGGGGCTACCAGAGAAAATGGACTTATATTTACAATTTTTAGTGGAGATATTTGGTACCCAACAAGAACCTAATGTACCAAATTTCAGCGAATTCGGTTGAAAAACGCGCTCAAGAACCCCGAAATACCGAAAATTGGGGGCACTCTTATATGGGGGGCTACCAGAAAAAATGGACCTATATTCATAATTTTTTGTGGGGTGATTTGGAATCTATTAAGAACTCAAAGTACTAAATTACAGCCAATTCAGTTGAAAAAATCCGACCAAAATCCCCAAAATACTGAAAATAAGGAGGTACCGTTATATGGGGGCGACCAGAAAAAGTGGACCTGTATTTATAATTTTTTGTGGAGACATTTGGTACCCAATAAGAACCCAATGTACCAAATTTCAGCGAATTCGGTTGAAATACGCGCTCAAGAACCCCAAAATACCGAAAATTGGGGGTACCCTTATATGGGAGTTATGCCTAAACGTAGACCGAAATATCCCACCTTCGAACTTGACCTGCCTGCAGACAAAAGACAACCCTCAGCACCCTATCTCAATTCCTTCGGAAGCGTGATTACAACAGACGGACGGACATGGCTAGATCGTCATAGAATTTTACTCTGATCAAGGTCGGAAATGAATATTTCGGTGAGTTACAAACGGAATGACAAAATTAATATACCCTCCATACTATACAACAACCTACACTATTTTAGGCGTGGATTTTTAATAATATTTTATGGATCTCCACTCTTCACATTTTTTAAATTTATTTTTAAATAACATTTTTTAACATACATATCCATCCAGTATATATCCATACCAGAATATAATTAAATAAAAAAATGTGTAAATATCCATTTCCAAACCCAACCTGACCTTTCTGACCATTTAAATAAATATATATTTTCACATTTTAATAAATATGTAATTACAAAGTTCCTTTTTGGAATAACATATGATTCGTATTATTTCTCAGAAATAATAAATGTATCCAATATTCCTATGGAATTATTTAATAGCTGAATATGAATAGGCTACACGTGTCCCATATGTTAATAAAAAAAGTGAAAATAAACAAACCGTTAAAAATTAATGTCCTTCAGGATACCAACATGACTGCAAACCACATTTTTCTCGTGAATACCTTTATATGTCTCACATAATATTTATACTACCAATAATGAAACTATACTATACTCTGTATCTCCTCTCCGCCTATAGGAATTTCTATAAATATATAACAGCAACAACGAGAAGCTTAACTACAAACTACAATGCTTCCGGCCCTTTTGGAAAGTTATCATGTTGTTGTTCTTATTGGTGTTGCAGCTTTTTCTATTGTGATACTTTTAATCCTTGATAAGTTTAAATGTCGTCCGTTTTTTTTTCTTTTCTAGGAAAAAAGGATAGTTGCCCCGGAGATAAATTCTTATACGGGTAGTTTGTAACATTGTATGGCATTATTAAAAAATTAGTAGCCAAATGCTATGGTATCCTTGTAGTACAGCGGATGTAGGAACATTCTGATATGACTTAAAGGTATTTTTTTCATAAGAATCGTATTGTAGGTGCATTTTTTATAAGGCTTTTAGTTAAATTCTATCGCTGGACAATAGATTTTTAATGTGAACGAATGTAAAGGGAAAAATGTGTGTGCGATAACATTTCAGTAAATGGAGATCAATAAATATTGAATACAAAGGAATGCTAAGAAGTATAGTAGAGCTATTCTAGCGCATATTCTAATATTTTTTTTGGATGTTATAACTGTGGATATTTAAAGAATTTTTTAACAATCAATTTTTTAAGAATATTATTCAAAGGGCTATCAGACAACTATGCGAGTAATTTTTTAAGGTCCAACCAAGAAATAAACGTAAATATTTGTTATACAGGCTAAAAGCGCGGATTTTATAAATATATAATTCGCAGAAGATTGTCGAAGCTTTAAATTTGCATCCTTATTATATTTATACCCTTCACCACACTGTGG
The DNA here is from genome assembly GCF_032173495.1 of Musca vetustissima. Lineage (NCBI taxonomy): Eukaryota > Metazoa > Arthropoda > Insecta > Diptera > Muscidae > Musca > Musca vetustissima. The sequence continues at coordinate 6,504 of NW_026883234.1, read as the reverse complement.
TACAGGGTGTTATGTCTATGTGCATATGTTTGTAATAAAAGAAAACGAGATAGACACATGGTTCCTTTTGAGAATATGCATAGAATCACTTACTGAGTCGATTTACGCATGTCCGTCTGTCCGTCCATGTATTTTTGTGAACAAAGTACAGGTCGCATTTATGATCCGATTTGGATGAACTTTGGCACAGTTCAATTGTTTGGTCCAAGGACGAACCCTATTGAAATTGGGAAAAATCGGTTCAGATTTAGATATATCTCCAATATATATTTTCGTCCGATTTAATATAAATGGTCCACCAAAGTCCCTATATATCTTCCGATTTGCACAAAATTTGGCACAGCGTAATGAATTAGGTCTAGAATGATGTGTGTTAAGTTTCTGAAAATCGGTTCAGGTTTAGATATAGCTCCCATATATATCTTCGTCTGATTTAAGGTAAATGGTGCACCAATGACCCTATATATATTTCGATTTGGACGTAATTGGGCACAGCGTAATGAATTAGGTCCAGAGTGATGTGTGCCAAGTTTCGAGAAAATCGGTTCAGATTTAGATATAGCTCCCATATACAGTTTCGTCAGATTTAAGGTAAAGTCCCTCTATGTCTTTCGATTTGCATGAAATTTGGCACAGAGTACTGAATTAGGTCCAGAATGATGTGTGCCAAGTTTCGGTTCAGATTTAGATATAGCTCCTATATATTTATATATATCTTCGTCCGATTTAATGTAAATGGTGCACCAATGTCCCTATATATCTGTCGGTTTGCACGAAATTTGGCACAGCGTAATGAATTAGGTCTAGAATGATGTGTGTTAAGTTTCCTGAAATCGATTTATATTTAGATATAGCTTCTATATGTGACCAAATGAAAAATTTAGTATCGGTTGCAGAATGAAATTTTTATGGATCCAATTTCATTTTATTGGTCCTTTAAAATGCAGCGTCTGTTAGGATTCATTTGTTGAATATACCCAATGTTGTGAAGGGTATCATGAAGGGTAGTCTGCCCTGTCCGACTTTACTACTTTCCTTGCTGGTTTTTATTTATATTTATGTCCAATACGTTAACACTCAGTCGACTCTCTGAAGGGGTCATTTCTATCCTTTTTTTAAAAAATGATTGAAAACTCATTTTAAAACGGGCTTATAGCAGGTCAAAATATTATAAAAAAGTTGTACTATTAGTCCCAGAATAGATCAAAACTCGAAAATCAGCCTAAACGTCAAAAATCTAAAAAAAAATATGACAACTCTTTTGCGGTTTAGCACGGATCTTATTCCGAGTTTGTACCAAATGGAAGTGGGAAATATTGCCCCCTTTTCCCTTTTTTAGTTACCTTCACACGTAAACTTTCAAAATGCCGATACCGTCTCTTTATAGCCTCTTTAAAATATATTTTTTTTGTTGCACAGTGTAATATTTAATCAAGGACATCAAAACCATAAACTTGAATTGTTTGAATCCCTTCCTAGCTATATGTCCGAATTGGCAGTAATTATACGTTTTGAATTCTCATTTTTATACTCTCCACCATAAGGTGTCACTCTGTTTGTAAAACCTCGACATTCACCTCGATATTCACCGGTATTCGGTATATAGGGAATGTTGGACACATAACCCCATATAAAGGTCCCTTTTGTACTAAAGGTTCATTTTTGTACTAGAAATTACTATATTTTGGCATTATGATGTGCCTCAATTTAACTCCATGCTTCTACATCGCCTAGTGTCATTTTCGGTTTTTCGTCTTAGATTCTAACTCTTTATGCCATCCTTAGTCTGTAGATATACAAGGACATAGCTCTCATATAAATGTCCCAATCGTTTTAGGGATTTTTGAATGCCCCCATCATAGTGAAGGGTAAACAAAGTTCGGCCCGAAAGAACTCAACAATGTTTTTAATTGTTCAAGAGAATATTTTCTTTAATAAAAAATACATAAAAAATAACTTCCAACACCAATATGCCATACATTTTGTATTTTCTAATATGTGTGTGTATAAATTCTACAAATAACTATGCCAAAAATGTAAAAATGAACCATAAATCACTCAAAGTAGATACCGATAAATACTACTTGGACATGTCTTTTTGACAAGGTGCTCGGATATTCTTGTGGCAATTTGTGTCATTTCTTTTTAAGGTTTTTTTGTTGTCTTCAAGGATTTTACACTGGCCATGTCAAAATGTGTACTAGTGTCCAAATGTCCATTTCAAATGAAAATATATTTTTTATTTAATTTCGGTTACATGTCTGTTCTAAATTGAGGAAATTGTTAAGGAAAAAAAAACTTACAAAAATCGATCCATAAATGTTTGGATGTTTGTATCGGTATATACATAAATATGTATGTAGATGAACAGTTTTTTTCTTGTTATGTGCTTAATTAAATTTTCTAAAAAAATCTGTTATTTTTTGTAATAGCAAACAGAAAGGAAATTAAATTAAATTTATCCATTGTCTTCAGTTTCATTGCGTTAGAAATAATTTAATTAAATTTGTCGATAGGTTTGAAAAATATATTGTTTGTTCTATATTAGAATTTGGTTCAAATATTTGCAAAAGGTTGGAATAACGATGTCAATGGAAAAATTCACAGTATGGAATTTGTTAAGTATTTCATTTCCTCAAGTCCTGTCCTCCATTCGCTTTACAAGAGAACATATTAATAACCAGTAAGGAGAGTAGTAAGGTCGGACGGGGCCGACAATATAATACCCTTCACCACTATGGGTATATTAAAAGAATGCATCCGATGGGCCATTAATTAACATGAGATTGGATGAACTAAATTATGTGACCTTCATCAAAATGTGAATAAACATACCATTCATTTGTTACAATGGGATAAAGTTATGTAAATCTATTTAAAGCAAATATCAATATTTGGAGCCTAATTTACACTGTACTGTACTTCTACACGTAATTAAGTCATTCTATTCTGAAAAAAAAAACATGAAGAGTTTGGTGGAACATTTTCTTAAAATCGGATGAAAAAAGATATGAAAGCTATATGCATATGAACGGATTTCAACGAAATTTGTCACAGGTAAGGTTAGACTAATTTATGCACGTTTTGATCCTAATAGACATATTTTGGATCATTGGGTCCTACTTAAAATCGGACGAAAATATATGGAAGCTATATCTAAATCTGAACCGATTTTCACGAAATTTAACACACATCATTCTAGATATAATTCAGTACGTTATGCCAAATTTCGTGCAAATCGAAATTTGGGACATAGGGACTTTGGTACACTATTCACATTAAATCGGGCGAAAATATTTATGGGAGCTATATCTAAATCTGAACCGATTTTCAGGAAACTTAACACACATCACTCTAGACTTTATTTAGTACGTTATGCCAAATTTCGTGCAAATCGAAGGATATGTACGGGGTTTAATACACCATTTACATAAAATCGGACGAAAATATATATGGGAGCTATATCTGAATCTAAATAAATTTTCACGAGACTTTACACACATCATTCTAGACTCAATTCAGTACGCTATGCCAAATTTCGTGCAAATCGAAGGATATATAGGGACTTTAGTGCACCATTTACATAAAATCGGACGAAACTATATATGGGAGCTATATTTAAATCGAAATCGATTTTCACGAGAATTTACACACATCATTCTAGACTCAATTCAGTACGCTATGCCAAATTTCGTGCAAATCGAAGGATATATAAGGATTTTGGTGCACCATTTGCTTAAAATCGGACAAAAATATATATGGGAGCTATATTTAAATCGAACAGATGTTCACGAAATTTAGCACACATCGTTCTAGGCTTAATTCAGTACGCTATGCCAATTTTTTTGAAAATCGAAGGATATATAGGGACCTTGGTGCACCATTTAACTAAAATCGGACGAAAATATATATGAGAGCTATATCTAAATCTGAACCGATTTTTCCCAATTTCAATAATTTTCGTCCTTGGGCCAAATAAATGAGCTGTGCTAAATTTCATCCAATTCGAATCAAAAATGCGACCTGTACTTTGTTTACAATTTAACACCAACAGACGAACGGATGGACGGACGGACACGCATAAATCGACTTAGAAACTGATTCTATGCATATTCTCAAAATGAACCATGTGTCTATTTCGTTTCCTTTTGCCTGTTACAAACATATGCACAAAGACATAATGTGGTGACAAGACTGTGTGGTGAAGGGTATAATTAATTTTAAACACAGTGAGTGAGCAGTATTGTCAGACGGGACCGACCATATGATACCCTACAATATTACCACCGAAACCAAATAATATATCATAATATTATTGGTATCAATTTTAGGGTCAACCCATCTGTATAAGTTTGATACGTTCTGACTCAACTTCCCGAGATCAGTCAATCACGTCTGCTGATTGACACCACGGGCATCTCCTCGGCGAGTTCCCTCAGCGGAGACCGTAGAGTGCAGATGCCACCGTGCGGTAGTTGTTGCTGGTTTGCTCTCCTTGCTCGACACTTTTCTCCCATTGGAATATGTTAATGTAGTTGTAAACGACAACCGATCCTCAGCGATCACCGCAATCCTCTGTGATTGCATGAACCACAGTGTTCACTTGTCGACCAACCTCCTTAGAGTAAACTTAGCCGCATAACGTCTACGCGTTATTAACAGGTCTCAGCGCCACCACCATAAATTATAAGAGGTAATTAATTTGTTTTTGAATACGGAAAAGAATACCCCCAATAAAACCGAGATATTTAGAATAATTAACCCAATACTTTCTTGTGTTTTTTTTTTCTTGGGGCCTCTTGCAAGCCCCTCGCATCAGCACCTTCTTCTTGGATATACTGTCAACTTCTCCGATCTATGTCCCTCAGGAGTGAATATATACACAATTGAATGTAAATGTTACCTTTTTTCATACAAAATTCTGGATTCATTTGACCCGATAAATATTAAGCGATTATCATGAACAGAACTATGATTGTTCCTTGGTCAGATCCCTTTCTCCCTGTAAAATTTCGTGATGTTGGCGTCATTATTTTGGCCTCTAGAGGGAGGCTCCCAAAAATATTGGCGAATCATTGCCAAAAACAATAGGTATCTTCTTTGGTCGGAATCCCTCCTACATGCAAAATTCCCCGACGATTCGTCCATAACTGTGGGATGTATCGTGTTTACAAATTATAATGGACACACATGTATAGATCAGCTCAGCTACTCGAGATATGACGATCAGTATACTAAAAGGTGGGACTGGGTCAGTATACTAAAAGGTGGGTCTGGGTAGGGTATAATTACCACACTTAAAAACCCTTTCCCACCTTTGCATTCTCTCGTTTTGCGTTTGCGTTCCTTTGAGGCGATTTTTATTTGTTTGTCCAGATCGGAATTCCAAGACGATGGACTAACAAAATCCAATATCTATAGTAGTAGACAAATTTAGTTGTTTTCAGAAAATCTTTAAACATTTTGAGTCCATGACCTATATGTACACTGTGATTTTCTTCGTACAAATATTTATACATTTCTTCCATTGGAATTATTATGCAGGACATGCAACAAACAACTACATTATCATCCTATTCTCGTTTAAATCATCTGCAAATTATTCAAATACCAGACCATAATCATTTCTCTCTTTGGTGTATTTAAGCAAAATTCCGCAAACTTCGTTCATTCCAGTGCTTGTATTTTTTTATAGTTTCTGTCAATATTGTGTTAAAATCTTCATAAAAAATGTAAAAACGTGCTTGAGTTTTGTAACGCCCGCAAAAGAGGATGCAACCAACCAACCAGCAGTTAACTGTGGGCAAATTTAAAGTTTATGGTTTGGGTGTTTCTGTGGTTTGCCATCAAAATTCGTTTTCTGTCGAACCAGGGAGGAGGAGGAAGTGATTGCCACCAAGAGCGGAAGATAGTGTGTTAATAATATCATTAAATTTTTTGGTTATTACATGCAACATTGTTGCTGTGGCCCCCTTGATTTTATGGTGCCACAAACACAGCTATGCACTTTTCCGGTTTCCGCCAAAAATGTTTGGCACCCGCAAAACTGATGCTCTTAAAAATTTCATTTAACGATGTGGAAGAGGTTTTTTGATTTTATTACTGCATCCCACACCCGCCCCCACCACACAACATCCGAGCATTTATTTCATGCATTACTGCCATATCCTGCTGTTGCACAAAATCACTTTTTTTCTTCCGCTCTGTTCGCTGACATTTAGAGCAACTGACATTTGTGGTCTGAGGGTTACAAATATAAATTGCTTTGGCTTGCAAGAATAAGTGTGGGTATGTGTGTGTGTGTGCTTTGTAGTTGTCTGTGTTGTTTGTAAACTGTTTGATTATTTGTTGTTGTTTGCACTTTGACAATTCTTTTATTTGTTTTGTTGTTCTTCGGTTCTTTATGGCAAGTATTGCGTTTTTATACTTGTTGTCAAAACTTGTTATAAGATTTGATAAATGAACAAACATTGTTGATACAACTAACGTGGCATGCATATTTTA